>NC_059438.1:35718075-35818075 GCF_021028975.2 Sphaerodactylus townsendi
CCATCAATGGAGGAAGGCGCCCAGAGCCGTGGAGTAGAAAGTAGGCCGGTGGGGAGAGTGATGATTCAGCTCTTCACCAATAGGCAGCCTTTTTAATATAGTCATCACGCACCACTCTTAAAGGCCCGTCAGCAGTAAACGTGGCTGCCCGTGTTACATCCAGGTTGGCCCTCAGACAAGGGAGCCTTTCCTCCCAGTTGATCAAGTCACTGTCTGCCCATGATTCTTGATAGCTCTGCAGTGTTTGCAAATACGAGTCCTCCTTGAATATGTAGCAGCTGGTCCTTCAGACACGGCCAACTGTGCTGTGTCTGGGGATTAGCCTTGCCCCAAGGTTGCTAGGCAGAGAAAGAAAGAGCAGAGTCTGGTAGATGCAGGGGATGGGACCTTCCAGCGGCAAGCTGGGCAATGGGCCATTGCTGCATTCAGTCTGTCAAGCCTTGAGCAGCGGTGGTGCCGTGGCCCCATAGCTTCAGCCGAGGAGATGGGCAGAGGAAACGGCTGGAAGCCAAAAGCCAAGCCAGCCAGTCCTTTGCCTCTGGGATGTGATTGGATTCAATGAGGTGGGAAAGGCTGGCAAATAAACTCAGCGGCAGGTGCAAAGGAATAACCTTCACAGGAAGAGAGATCGTACAGAACGCGAGTTGCCGTCTAAAGTGGTCTGCTCTTGTAGGCTAATTGAGCCAAAATTGGCGCTTTGGAGGAGTTTGCCGCTGTCACGGACTTGGTTGACCTTTGGAACTCTGCGATGGGTTGGCGCGGTTGCTTTGAAGAATCCTCTTTGGTCCTGTAGAGTTCATTCAGCTCGGAAGACCACGGGTTAGTGAAATGGATCATTAGCTGGCTAGAGAGCAGGTGGAGGAAGACCTGAAGTGGATCCAGATGAGCACATTAAAGCCCATTTTGAAACCTACTTTGTGGTGAATGAGTTCACTTCCCCATCGGTGAGGCATCTGTCCAGGGCTTTCCGGCTGAGTTGTTCCATGGAGTTCCATATTTCCCTCACAGCCGTGGGGATGCAGGCTTAGAAGATCCCATTGCTCTCTCAGCTTTCTTTTTTAAATGAAGTGTTCTGCAGTCAAAATTGTTCCTATCCCTCCTAGCCAACCAGATCTGAAGGAACGCAGCTTCAGTTATTGATGTGGAGAAGCTACTTAGAGGTCTTTGTCTTCCTTTGTTCATGCCCTTATCCCCTCCTGTTATATAAAACTGAGCCAGAGGTGCTGTCAGAGTGAGTCCAGGAGTCCATAAACGCTTCCTTAAAGTAGTGGGTCATACCTTGAAAGAAAAACTTTTTTTTAGAAAGTAGAAGAAGAGTTTGGATTTATATCCCCCCTTTCTCTCCTGCAGGAGACTCAAAGGGGCTTACAATCTCCTTGCCCTTCTTCCCTCACAACAAACACCCTGTGAGGTAGGTGGGGCTGAGAGAGCTCCGAAGAGCTGTGACTAGCCCAAGGTCACCCAGCTGGCGTGTGTGGGAGTGCACAGGCTAATCTGAATTCCCCAGATAAGCCTCCACAGCTCAGGCGGCAGAGCTGGGAATCAAACCCGGTTCCTCCAGATTAGATACATGAGCTCTTAACCTCCTACGCCACTGCTGCTCACAGTCCCTCAAGCTCAAGTAGTCCCTCAAGCTCAGAAAGCTGTGGCAAATATTCCCATTTTGGGCAAAGCATGCAAGCAATGGTTAACTGTAGATTTCCTCGGGTTAAACAGATACTGTAGACCCACTTCAGTTTGGATTCAGGCCTGGTTTTCGAACTGACATTTTTTACTAGGAAAGCAACAGAAGTATGACTCTGTTGGATTCACCTTGTTATCTCATTAGTTGTTTATTCTGACAGCCACCATGTTCTTCTGGATCATTGCACTGCAATGGATGTGCCAGATACGCTGTTCTAGTTTTACTGAGATCTCCTTTCACTTTCTCTTCGGTCTTCCATGCTTTTTACCATCTTACTGAAACAAACTCAGTGAGAAAATCCAAGGATTTGGAGTGATGAATATCCAATTGATGGATGGTACCCAGCTCTCCTTTTTCATCGGGGTAAATCTGATGGGCAATCTATACTCTGGACAAGAGGCTACTGTTAGGACAGAATACGGAGAAACAGAATGGCTTCCAATTGACGAAGTTGCCAGACTAGGATGCATTTTATCTCCTTATCTCCTCATTTTGCATGCAGAAAACTTCATAAGGAAAACTAGATTCGATGCAGATGAAGGTGGAGTGAAAATTGGTGGAAGGATATCAGCAATTTGAGATACGCAGATGACGCCACAAAAAAGTTGATTCTTTTGAAATGTGGTGTTGGAGAAGAGTCTTACAGATACTGTGGATCTCCCAAAAATACAGAAGCGGTTCTAGATCGAATCAAGCTTGAACTTTCCCTAGAAGCTAAAATGAGTAAACTGAAGCTATTGTACTTTGGTCCCATTATGGGAAGACAAGAGTCACTGGAAAAGACAACCGTGCTTGGGAAAGTTGAAGGGAGCAGGAAAAGTGGAAGACCCAACCAGAGATGGATTGACTCTATGAAGGAAGCCACAACCCCTCAGTCTGGAAGACTTGACGAAGGCCGTTGAGAATAGGATATTTTGGAGGACATGGAGTCATACAATTGTCATAAGTCTGAAACCATTCGATAGCACTGAACCTATACACGCAGGTTTGAACCAGTGCTGGGACAGAGTCATGGGCTGGATGCCGGATATTGTTTTTGGGTGGTATAACTGACCTATGATTGAAAAGTCGATTTGTTCCCGGTGGTGTTGCAGTCCCCTGAAAGATGCAGTTTTGTGATGCAGTTAGATCCATGCTTGCAAGTGGAAACACACATTTCTTATTTTATGAGTGGGTTTTTATTTTATTAAAGCGAGTTTGAATGCCAACTGTAGCCCTCCCTAGAAAAGCAAGGTTTGACTACAGTAGTCTTTCCTATTATCTGCAAGATAATAATTACGATGTAATGTAGAAGAAGAGGAAGAGTTTGGATTTATATCCCCCTTTCTCTCCTGTAGGAGACTCAGAGGGGCTTACAATCTCCTTTCCCTTCTCCCCACATCAAACTGGGGCTGAGAGAGCTCCGAAAAGCTGTGACTAGCGCAAGGTCACCCAACTGGCGTTTGTTGGAGTGCACAGGCTAATCTGAATTCCCCAGACAAGCCTTCACAGCTCAAGCGGCAGAGCAGGAAATCAAACCCAGTTCCTCCAGATTAGAGTGCACCTGCTCTTAACCACTATGCCACTGCTGCTCCTGTAATGGGAACCAGACATTTTTCTAGTGTATTTTTTACAGTGATCTTACCTGAACAAGTCAGAGAAGATTTCTGAGGAAGTTGTAGCGGAAGAGTTCTTATCTGGATACTTGTCAGGTTGTTGATCCTGAACTTTGTTTACATTTAGCAAAATGGAAGGAACTTGGCTTTGATCCTGGAATTTATTTATGTTCATGACTGAAATGTATCAACAAAGCACATAAGATCTTGGCTCTGACTTTTATGTATGTGTATTTACGAATGTGTATTGCTTTAAATGTTAGCAGGCCTGAGAGCGGCGTTGTTAGTTCCATGTAATATCGCATGCAATTTTACTGGTAGAAATCGTAATAATTTTTTATAGCCTAACTCCACAGTTGGTTGTGGTGGGTTTTCCGGGCTGTGTGGCTGTGGTCTGGTGGATCTTGTTCCTAACATTTTGCCTGCATCTGTGGCTGGCATCTTCAGAGGTGTATCACAGCGGGAAGTCTGTTACACACTGTGTCCAGTTACTGTGTCCAGTTACCGTGTCCAGTTAAACACAGTGTGTAACAGACTTCCCGCTGTGATACAACTCTGAAGATACCAGCTACATATGCAGGCGAAATGTTAGGAACAAGATCCACCAGTCCATGCCACACAGCCCAGAAAATCCATCACAACCAGTTGAATCCGGCCGTGAAAGTCTTCGATAACTCCACAGTGTTTGGAGTTTTTTCCCTGATCGCATCCAGGTCGTACACCTGCAGTGTGCTCTGAGAGGGACTTTCTTGGTATATGGTCCAGAAGTTTCAGATAATGCAAAAATGCTGACTGGCTCTAATGATGCAGATCATACTTTGCCAGTTTTATGACAACTGCACCGGCTGTGAATTTATGTGTGCTCATGATTGCCTTTGAAGTTGTAAATGGATTGGGGCCAGGGTACCTGAAGGGCCACTTATTCCTGTGCACACCTGCTTTTCAGTGGAGAACTTTGCCTGAGGACCAGCTCCATCTGCCTGCTGGATGTCAAATCAGCCATAACCAGGAAAGGGATGTGCTCAGTTGAGGCCTTCCCATTATGGTATCGCCTCCCATATCTGTTTGCTTGGGACCAATCTTGTTGACATTTCTTCATGCGGAGTTAGCGATTTAGCCAGGTGTTTTGAGTTTGTGCTTTCAGTTGTTTGAATTAGTTCTCGTTTTGCAAGCCACCCCCCGGAATCGGCATTTACAGAGCAATGAGAAATATGTATATACTTAAAATAAAACTAAATTAACAGTACAGAAAAGATGTTGCTTCAATTAACAAAGGTGTGTTAAGGAATGATTACTACTTGGAAGCTTTGGGTTTTGAATCACAGGAGAAGAGAGAAGAGTTTGGATTTATACCTCGCTTTTCTCAATTGTAAGGAATCTCAAAGCAGTTTTATTCCCTTCTGTCAGCAGATGTAAAGCAGAACTACCCAGAGTAGACAAGCTGAGCTTGTAGTCCACCTGCACACACTGCAGCCTCTCACCTCTCAGGAAGAAGAAACACTCCACACCAAGTGCTCTTTCCACAAGAAAGGCTTTTATCATATAGTTGCAGTATGTACAGAGATACATATGCAG
Source organism: Sphaerodactylus townsendi (assembly GCF_021028975.2). NCBI lineage: Eukaryota > Metazoa > Chordata > Lepidosauria > Squamata > Sphaerodactylidae > Sphaerodactylus > Sphaerodactylus townsendi. The sequence goes on from NC_059438.1 coordinate 35,722,930, forward strand.
CTTTGGAACGGTCAAACAAAGTGCTTCGCCAAACAGTTTCCCAAAGGAACAAACTCACTGTACAGTACTAGTACTTTTATACATACATTGATGAACCAATCACGTTAAAGGTCATCTGGAACTGATTTGGTTCCGTCTAGCTGTCAGTTGACTGCTTTTTGCTGACATACTTCTGCTGCCTAGGAGATGATCTACTGTTGACAGTACATATCATGACACCTTCCTCTCTCCACAATAGAGACCTTGCAAGGGAGGTGGGGCTGAGAGAATTGGGAGAGAACTGTGGTTGGCCCAGGGTCACCCAGCAGGCTTCATGTGGAGGAATGAGGAACCAAACCTGGTTCATCAGATGAGAGTCCACAACTCATGTGGAGGAGTGGGGAATCAACCCTGGTTCTTCAGATTAGAGTCCACCTGCTCTCAACCACTACACCACACTGGGTGGACTTAATTTAATTGATTGAAATGCTGCTATTTGCAGGCCATGGAATGACTTGGGAGACTTCTCGAGCCATGATGTTTGTATCCTGTAAGAGTTTATCATCACTTATGTGTGTGGCATTTTGGAGTTTAAATTGTGTGTTTAGAACTGATGCTGATTTTGTAGGGGTGGCCAACCTATGGTGCTGTAGATGTTCATGGACTACAATTCCCATCAGCCCCTGCCAGCATGGCCAATTGGTCATGCTGGCAGGGGTGATGGGAATTGTAGTCCATGAACATTTGGAGCACCATAGGTTGGCTACCCCTAAGGTATCGGTTCAGGTAGTGAATAATCTGTGATCTGTGGGACCTGCCTCCGACTTCAGTAAAAAAGGTCTTCATCAGGCTCTTGCTGCCTAAAAGTAGCCATGGACTCGCTTGCCTTGATCACAGTTGTGCTTTCCCCCTTACCTCCAGGAGCGTTGCGTGCCAGAATGCAGATACACGAATGTGACGAGTCTTTCTGTTAGATTAGAGTTCCTTCCCCCATCTAAAATGGAGATGTTCCAGACTGGTAAATAACAGCCTCTGCGGTACACTCTGGATTAGCTGGCTGTTCACGGCTTTCCAAAGACACTTACTTAGGACTCTTTGGGACTGGCTTTGTGACTTCTGACAGCAGCCGGTGGTGAAGCCTGGTTCCCCCTGTATTAGAAAAGCCTTTAATTCCTACCCTAGCAAATCCTGCTCTTGTTTGGGAATAGTGGAGCTCTCTGGTAACCTGTTAAGTGGATTTTCCTGACACCTCTTGGTTCCTCGTCCACAGGTTGCTTCATAGTTCTTGCTGAAACCAGGAGTGGATTGTATGAATCCACTGTGGGGGATCAAATAAGACCCCCAAGTAGGCCATAACAGCAGAAGATCTGGGCAGGGGGCACAGTGAGCATGTCACCAACCCATTTGACAGTATGGGAGTAGCATAGCAGCAAAGAAAGGGGAATTCTAAAAAGCTAGTTTTTTGTCAGTGTTGCTGGTTAGTTTGTTTTATCAATGTGCGCCTAACTGCCTCTCAAAGTTCTGTGCCCACAATTGTGATAAAATTGTCCCCAGTACGCTTAGGGAATAAATAGAAACACCATAGAGCAGTAGTGGCGCATCTACCCTGTTTCCCCGAATATAAGACATCCCCTGAAAATAAGACGTAGTAGAGGTTTTGCTGAAGTACGAAATATAAGGCATCCCCCGAAAGTAAGACGTAGCAAAGTTTTTGTTTGGAAGCAAGCCTGACGAACAGAACACAGAAAAATAAGACATCCCCTGAAAAGAAGACATAGCGCATCTTTGGGAGCAAAAATTAATATAAGACACTGTCTTATTTTCGGGGAAACACGGTATGGCACGGGTGCCAGAGGTGGAACTCAGAGCCCTCTCTGTGGGCACGCATGCACAGAGTTTGTCATGTGATAATAGTGTAATTATTTCAGGGAGGTTATTTATTTATTTATTTATTTATCAGTCAGTCAGTCAGTCAGTCAGTCAGTCAGTCAGTCAGTCAGTCAGTCAGTCAGTCAGTCTTATAGACCGCCCAACCCCTGAAGGGCTCAGGGCGGTGAACAACATAGAGTAACAGCATTATTAGCATTAAACCTAAGACCTAGTTTTGGGGAAGCAATGTAGGTAACCCTGTTCAGCGCTATTAAACCCTACTGATTTTCATGGGAAGAACTAAAGCATGATCCTTTACCTGGGAGTAAGCTCGGTTGCTGGCAATGGGGCTTGCTTCTGAGTAAACCCTCCTAGGGTCGTGATTCACCTGTTCAAAGTGTGGCACAGTTGCTTCAAAGCAAAGCCACCGACTACCACCAAGCTTACTCCTGAGTAACGTGCGCCTTGGAGCCAACCATTTTTTCTAAACTAAAACCTCAGTATTCAGGTTAAATTGCCATGTTGGCACTTTGCGATAAATAAGTGGGTTTTGGGTTGCAGTTTGGGCACTCGGTCTCGAAAAGGTTCGCCATCACTGCCATAGAGCAATTGACCCCATTAAGGTTGCGGAAATAATGGGGCATTTAGAAGATCAAAAACAAAGTTTTGTCCATGCTCCCTTGCTTCTCTGGGTCAGGTTGTCTCACCTTGTCAGACATTGTTTGCCACTCGAGAAATTGGACAGATGTACTCTTCTCACCTGACCTTGCCTTGCCGCATTAGATTTTGTTAATGGTTTTGGGGTGGGTTAGGTTTGGGTTAGGTTCCTTTGCCCATCAGCTCTTGGGCTAGGCAACCCACTGAATGTTTTGGTCAGTTGCTTCTTGATTTGTATGTCCCACAACAGCTTGCCGGACTGCCCTGCTTCTATGCAGCAGCATCGAGAAGGTGGAGAGGTATTTCCTCACTGCAGCCTGTTCCGTTAGTTCTAGGCTTGTGGCTAGTGACGGTTTCCTGTTCTTCAAACCACAAGAAGTGACAAATGTGTGCCTGACATAGATATGGAGCCTTGGGTAGGCAGGGCTGCTGCTCCCAAGACAGATGTCTGAGGGCAACGAGCACAGGGCCACCCTTGTCTCTCTTCCTGCTTCTTCTGCCGCCCCCTTTCCTCAGGTCACTCCAGGCGTTGGAGCATGGAGACTCCTCTTCTTTATTCCAGTGTGTAACCAGGGAAATAAAAGTGCATTCCATGGTAGGCCTGTTTCTTCATACAACGAGGTTCTCCTCTGTTCAGGTGCTCTGCGACTGCACTTCTTTCCTAGATCGGAGGTGGTCTGCAGGGGCGTATCTGTAGAAAATGACGCCCACTGAAATTTACCTCCCCACCCCTGAAAAAATCTGACAGGTCTTCACCATCTTGGGGACTGACTCTTTGGCAGCCAGGTCTACCCATTGCTTTCAACTGCAGGCAGACAGTTAGTCTACCCATCATTAAGAATTTATAGACCTGACCTCTTCCTGCTTTGCAAAGGGGTGGGTAGGCAAGTAGTAGCCAGGCTAATTCCCTGGCTTGCCTTATCCTAGATATGCCAGTGGTGCTATGGGAGGTGGCCTTTTTAGTGGGGCACTTTCTGCAGAGAAGGCAAGAGGCATTTGGGAAAAGGCGAAGAGGCCATTATTCGTCTGATATATTCTTGTGTTGTTTTAGGTTGTTCTTTCTTTACTTCCCCTGACTTTGAAAACCATTCCACCAAAGTGGATAAAGAATTGCATAAAACGACTCACTTAAGCCCGCATGAGAACTGAGTCATTGTGAGTTCCAACAAAGGCATGTTAGCTAATCGAACGCACTTAACTAGCCAGGATGAGGTCTAGATTTCTGGCCCGCTGTAAGACACAGGGCTGTGGGTGTCTGCCTGAAACCCTGCAGAGGTTTTTGTTATTTGGGACAGGTTTTTTTTTCCTGTCGAGTTCCTGTTGAGTTTTCCTGTCGAGTTTGCAAGCGAAATCCACTTGCAAACAATTGTGAAAGTGCATTATTCTGCATGCATGGAAGGGGTCATAGCAGAGGTGTAGCTCCAAGGGGGCGGTGGCGGGGGGATGCACCGGGCGCACGCCCCTGTGGGGGTGGAGCGAGGGCATTCCGGGGCGGGGGGTGGTGGGGACGGACGTTGGCGTGGCAGGGGCGGAGGATGCACTGGGCACTTTCCCCCCTTTTCTACGCCTCTGGGTCATAGTGAACTTATGTGACCCTGTAGGGTTTTCAGAGCAAGAGATGTTCAGAGGTAGTCTGTGATTGGTGTTTGGAATATGCTGCCACAGGAGGTGGTGATGGCCACTAACCTGGATAGCTTTAAAGGGGGCTTGGACAGATTTATGGAGGAGAAGTCGATTTATGGCTACCAACCTTGATCCTCTTTGATCTGAGATTGCAAATGCCTTAACAGACCAGGTAATCGGGAGCAACAGCCGCAGAAGGCCATTGCTCTCACATCCTGCATGTGAGCTCCCATAGGCACCTGGTGGGCCACTGCGAGTAGCAGAGAGCTGGACTAGATGGACTCTGGTCTGATCCAGCTGGCTTGTTCTTATGTTCTTATGTTCTTAGTGTAGTTTGCTATTGCTTGCCTCTGGGCATCGACTCTGGTCTCCCTTTGTGGTCTCCCACCCAAATACTAACCAAATACTAACCCACCCAAATACTAACTTGCTTAGCTTCCAAGATCTGATGAAATCAGGCTAGCTGGGCCATCCAGGTCAGGGCAGGGAACAGTTGTAGAGGTGTTAAAGTTCCCCTGGCAGATAAGTATCCCGAGAGGTACTCGTGGCTCCGCCAGTGCCAGTGCCCAAAGGAAATTGAAATAATTTTCACGTGTGAGTTAGTTGAAGCTCTTCATTTTGGGCATCTGTGCCCCATAGCTCCTGTGAGTAAATTGAGTATCTCATATGACTACTTACCGGAGGTCAGAGAGGTCAGGTGCGTCAGCAGAACCTTCCTTTGGAGTCAGTTGAAGCGAAGTTGCCTTCTTGAATAATGGTCACAAAAGATGTGGTTCACTGGTAGTTAAATACTGGTAAAGCATTTAGCTCTGCCAGACTAGAAAAATAATCAACAGTGATTTACTACTTACTTTAATTACAAAAAACCAGTTACTTAATCGTTATTGTCAAACAATGATGAGAATGTTTGAAAACGACAATGAACAATGTTAGCCGAGGTTTCTAAAAATGGACGCTCTGCTGAATAATTGTTCTTTTCTTGGCCTGACTCCTGGAACTCCAGTGCCAGCCGACAGTTAGAAAAGTAAATTAAACCGGGCGCTAGGTAAATTGGCAGCCACTATTTCTGCAGGTCAGTTTTTTAAACGCAGCCAGGGTCCGTTGGCAATCCGTTCCCTCCTGTTGCAGGTGCCAGCGGTTTGATCAGGGCACCTGTGGGAGAAGCTGTGCTCTTTTGCTGTTTGGCAGTTAGCCAGTATGCCTGCCCTGTACAGGTGAAAATGCACTTCCTTTTCTGTCTTGCTTACTTGTGTTCAGACGTGTTCCTCAACACCAGTGCAACACTGAAACGAATCGTCTTCCGGAGAAGCATTTCAAGTTACTTGCGAAGTGACAGACTTATTCAAGCAAGAGATATAAGCTCCTTGCCTTGGGGCTGTTACATCAGGGTCCCCTCATATTGAGGGACCCGCCGTCCCCCCTTTTGGGGGTAGGTTTTAAATTGGGGTTTTGGATGCCTTTTGTCTATTTATGTATTAACTGTTTTCGCTGTTTTACATGCGTTTTTAAGTTATTTTATTGATGATTATGGGATGGAGCCTATGTATTTATATTTTGTGTATGACCTGCTCCTGCTTGACGTTGAATTGCGTTGTTCACCGCCCGGAGCCCTTTAAGGATGAATGAATGAATAAATAAATAAATAAATAAATAAATAAGTTCAATAAATGCAGAGTGAGTCTGTGTGTGTGAAAGAGAGTGAGACGGAGATAGAGCCAGATGAAAACTGTTGGTCGTGGTGATTTTAGGAAACAAACCATTTAAGTTAGCAGAACTTTAGGGTGAGTGGTCTGAAGCCTTGCGTATTGCTTAGGAAGAAGAAGAGGAGTAGGAGTAGTTTGGATTCATATCCCACCTTTCTCTCCTGTGAGGAGACTCAAGGTGACTTACAAGCTCCTTTCCCCTTCTCTCCCCACAACGGACACGTGAGGTAGGTGGGGCTGAGAGAATTCTGAGAGAGCTGTGACTGGCCCAAGGTCACCAGCAGGAATGTAGGAGTGGGGAAACACATCTGGTTCACCAGATAAGACTCTGCCACTCAGATGGAGGAGTGGGGAATCAAACCCGGTTCTCCAGATTAGAATCCACCTGCTCTTAACTGCTCTTAACCACCTGGAAGACCAGCAGCATTTATTTCAGTGTGGGTTATAATGGGTCGGAGTTCACTTCTTCTGATCCTGGACACTTGTATTGAAATGAAAATGGTTACCCCTCTGCCGTTGTCCCTTAAGGCCTTTCAATATCCTTGCTACATTTGTGCAAGTGGCGGAAAAGAGTGGATTTATATTTTTTAGGGTTGAAATCCAGGTTTGGCTAAGAATAGGAACTGTGGATGCTGGTGGTTTTGGTACGGTCTTGTGTTTGTGTTTCTGCCTGATGTGTGAAAGTACACTTAGCAAATAATTGCAGTGTTGTAAACAAAATACATTTAAAAAATTGGGGTAGTCTTGAGTGAATCAAAGGTTAGCTCAGTGGTGGGATCCAAAATTTTTAGTAACAGGTTCCCATGGTGGTGGGATTCAAACTGTGGCGTCGCGCCAATGGGGCGTAGCGGGGCACAACAGGGGCGTGGCTGGGCATTCTGGGGGCGGGGCTGTGGCAAGGACACAGCCGCTGCGCCGGTCCTTGGGCAGGAAACAAATGCGCGCAGACTGCCACGCACGACGGTGCCCCTCCTGCTAGACTGCTTCAAGTTCTGCGTGCTACTGCTGAGAGGAGGGGCGTAACTAAGGCAAAAATCACGTGGCAAAATCACCAATGAGTAACCCCCTCTTGGCACACACAAATAATTAGTAACCTACTCTCGGGAACCTGTGAGAACCTGCTGGATCCCACCTCTGGGTTAGTTGCTTCCACATGTCTGGAAATCAACAGATAGAACTGTGGTCATCTTGCAAGGCTCTGCTTTGGGTATCCTTGCCTGAGATTAGACAGTTGGCAGTCCGAGACAGGGCCTTCTCGGTCGTGGCACACAACTCCAGAACTCTCCTTGGAGAGAGTTGCCTGTCCCCTTCTGTTGCCATCTTCTGCCAGCCAGGAGAACCTTCCTTGTTTTTTCTGGCATTCCCTCCTTTCTGCCCTGTGTTTCAATTGTGGTTTTTATGTTTTTATCAGGGTGTTTTAGCCCTGGTTTTAATTATGCATTTTTGTCGGGTTTACCCTTCTTAAAGATCTGCTCTCATTATAAATGTGTTTAGTTTGTTAGCTGCCTTGCTGGCCCTTCTGGGGGCAGAGAGGCAGGGTCTGAAGTTTGCGAAATAATTTTTGAAATAATCTCCTCTCTCTTTACTGTTTCAGTTGTCATCTGAAAACAGTGTCAGTCTCGGGGAAACCATGTTACGTCTTTATGATAATGTTGAGGCTGACTTTATTTAATCCTCAACATTGTGGGCAGAGCTATCAAATCCAGAGTGTGAAGCTATTCTGCTACCAGGTGGTTCCAAGAGTTGCCCTTTGGTTTGTTCTGTCTCTTGTGGTAGTAACCTTTCTTCCTCCCGCCTGCAAGGGTTTGGTTTTGGCCTGAGAGAGAGCAAGACCAGCCCAGGACTGGGCACACCCTCAAACTGCTCCGTATTCTGAGACACCGGTCCAGCTTCCCCTTGGCAGCCTGAGCAGCTCTAGCTCATCATGGGAGGAGATCTTGATCAGGTTGCTGTAGAGACCAGTAAACAGCATTTCTTCATCACTAGAACACATTTCCTGCAGCTGAGACCAACACCCTGTTGAAGGACCTTGGCCGAGAGGTTAGGCACTCTTTTTTGCCAGAGAGCAAGCAAGGAAACCCTCGTTTTAAGTGGTGTGGTTCGTGAGCAGCGCAGTCTTTTTTCTAGGCCTGTCTTTTCTCAAATCTGACTTCTTTCAAGAACCACATCAAGAACTGGAACGCAGACCCTGTGTACATTCTGGAGAAATGTGTCGTTGAAGGCTTTCACGGCCAAATTCAGCTGGTTGTTTTGGGTTTTCTGGGCTGTGTGGCTATGGTCTGGTATATCTTGTTCCTAGCGTTTCACTTGCATCTGTGGCTGGCATCTTCAGAGGTGTATCACAGAGGGAAGTCTGTTACACCACGGCCAGACCACGGCCACACAGCCCAGAAAACCCACAACCATTCTGGAGGAATCCAAGTATGTGAATCTTACTCCTTTACATTTACCCCATCTCCCCGATTGAATTAGATTACACTACTTGTTGGACAACCCTGATCCTTCTCTCTGTTTGATAGTGGCAGACTTTCTCCTGGAAATTACTAAATGCCAGTAGATTTCCTTCGACCTGTATTGTATATGCTTTTAAATCCGTTTTTTATTATTGTTGTACTGTTGTCTATGCCAATAAAGGCTTGCTTCTCACTGGAGGAAGCTTTTTTCGTTCTGCCACAAAAATCTTCTTTAGGGCTATAGTTGAGTTCTGCCCAGTACTTTCCCTTCTTCACTAGCTGCCTGGCCTCGCTGTTCAGATACCCGACAGATCCTTAGGTAGTGTATTCTGTGAGCTCCTGTCCATTTGCTACCCACAAAAATTGTAAACCGCTGGGGGAGGGGGGGGGGTTCAGGTTGGCATGCAGCATCTGTAAAAATTAGAACACAACAACGATAATATAGTGAAAGATGAGAAAATTGCTTGCAAAAAAGATCTGTACTGAATATTCCAGCTACAGTTCAGGAAAGAGTTTATAAATAAATTGGTTGAGTTTCTGGAAATTTTGAAGCCACAGGGGGGGGGAAGTCGATTGGAGTGGAATGGGGAAAAAAATCCGAAATTTTGGGAGGTTGAAATATATGCAGTACTTATGTTCTTATGAAACCTAAACTCATTTGACAACATAACATGCGTCATTTGTACCTTTCTTGGCATGTAAAATGATACTTTCTGGCATATTCACGGAGTTTAAAAGTATAAATGTCGTAGCTTAACCTAAGAAAAATTGCAAATGTACCCAGTACTTGAGGGACATTTGCAAACTGCCACACCTTATGCTGCCTTAGTTCATATATCTTAATTTTTACTGAGGGGAAAAGCTGAAAATTGAAGGTAGATAGCAAATTCTGTAGTGAACTAAAGTAAATATATTATTTGGACAGTGACCCCCCCCCCCCCCCCCCCCCGGGCTGGCTTTCACGTCTGCGCCCAGAAAATTTGGTACTAACTCTCAAAAGAGTGTCTTTAAAAAAAGAAAAAGTCTGAGGAGCACTTAAAAAGAAGAAAAAGAGTTTGGATTTATACCCCACCTTTCTGTCCTGTTAGGAGACTCAAGGTGGCTTACAAGCTCCTTTCCCTTCCTCTCCCCACAACAGACACCTTGTGAGGTAAGGAGGGCTGAGAGAGTCCTGATAGAATTATGACTAGCCCAAGGTCACCCAGCAGGAATGTAGGAGTGTGAAAACACATCTGGTTCCCCAGTTAAGCCTCTGCCACTCAGGTGGAGGAGTGGGGAATGAAACCCAGTTCTCCAGATTAGAATCCACCTTCTCTTAACCACTACACCATTCTGGCTCTCTTAATGACACTTAAGGAGTGTCATTAAGGAGGGGGAATTGGTGGGAGTGAGGAAGCTCTCTTGTGGCTGCCCAGGGCTCAAACCTGAGGTTTCCATACCTTTGATCTTCTGACTCAGAGGCAAATAGGAAATCTGTTTGCCTATTGAGCAAATAGGCGTTCATGGTTATGAATGAATGCCTTAACTATTAAATATTACACACTGTTGGTATATATGGGTATTCTGTGTTATCTGCTGGCAGCATTTATGGGGAGGGCTTCTGGGGAGGAGCCCCAGGATTAGCTGTGTATCCTGGGTTGAATGTTCAATTTCCATAGCACTGGTGACAGAGCCTGTGTTGCCTGAGTTTTAGCCATGGGTGATTTTGCTGCATGGCTGGTAGGAGAATCAGAAAGGTGCTCTGAGAGCATACACCCAGCTGTGTGCCAAGAGGGACGAGGACTTTATAGGTTGCAAAGGAAAGAACCGGCACCTTCAGTCAGATCTGGAAGCAAATAGCCAGCATGGCGGTTTTAACTTGCAGAAGAGAGAGTGTGCTGATTTCGCTCCCGTCTCATTGAGGGCAGCAGATCCTGGCACCTCGAGAGTCAGTTTCTGGGTGTTGGAAGAGACAGCTGAAAGGAAGCCAATGTGCAAAAAGTTAAGAACATAAGAACATAAGAACTAGCCTGCTGGATCAGACCAGAGTCCATCTAGTCCAGCACTCTGCTACTCGCAGTGGCCCACCAGGTGCCTTTGGGAGCTCACGTGCAGGATGTGAAAGCAATGGCCTTCTGCTGCTGCTCCTCCTGAGCACCTGGTCTGCTAAGGCATTTGCAGTTGGGGTTTCTTCTGCTGACAGATTCCTGGATCCAACTCTGAGCATGTTACATCAGGCCTTGCCGAATGGCACAAAGATCTGGCTGAAAACTTCTTTTTTCAGGCCCTCGGTGTTTTGTATTTTAATGACCACATTTTTTCATTACTTCTACGACGGAAGCCTAATCTTAGCTTCTTCACTGTTTCCTGTGACATAAGCGTTGTCACAAGCATAAATAAATACAGGAGTAACGCTGGTTGTCATCACTACTTCAAAAAGCTGACCTCTAGCCCTACCCTAATCTCTCCCCAATGTCTCATAATTTCACTATTGTTTTAAAAATCTCAATGTAAGTGGTTATTGGAGCCAATATAGCAGTGGTGGTGAACCTTTGGCACTCCAGATGTCATGGACTACAATTCCCATCAGCCCCTGCCAGCACGGCCAATTGGCAGCAAGGCAGGGGCTGATGGGAATTGTAGTCCATAACATCTGGAGTGCCAAAGGTTCGCCACCACGGCAGTATAGCAACCAACTGGTCAAGAAATGAATTTATCCACTGACAAGGAAGGGTATAAAGTTAATATATAAACCAGCAATGACAAAAACTTCATGCACACGGATTTTTATGCCATTCAATAAAGAGAGCCCCTTGACACAGAGTGGTAAACTGCAGTACTGCAGACAAAGCTCTGCTCACAACCTGAGTTCAATCCCGAAGGAAGTTGGGTTCTGGGCACTAGGTAAATTGTCCTGTTTTATATGCCAATAAAGGCTTGTGTTGTGGGTTCAGGTAGCCGGCTCAAGGTTGACTCAGTTTTCCATCCTTCCGAGGTTGGAGACATGAGTACCCAGTAGACAACTGGGGAAGGCCATGGCAAACCATCCCGTAAACATAGTCTGCCTAGTAAACATCGAGATGTGACATGACCCACTGGGTCGGTAATTACTGGGTCAGTAATGATCTAGTTCTGGCACAGGGGACTACGTTTACCTTTTTTAACCTTTACACCAAACATATTCTGATGTGAAATGAGCTTTGTACAAACTCAGGATTGCCAAGAGATGCTGCAATAAAAATAATTGCTGAAAATACTAGGTGCCACGATGAAATTCCTGTGTTCCATGTCACCGTGGTACCATGGGATTTGTCAGGCTCTGTGTTAACAGTACTCTGTCCTAGTAATCCTAGCAGTTCGGCAATCCAGCCTTTTGCTGATGGTTGGGTCAGACATACTCATGACACAGAATGGGTGTGCTAAAATTTTGCCATTAGCCAGTATAATGGATGTGGCAGCTAAGAATCACGGGCCCCTTCCGCACACGCAAAATAATGCGTTTTCAAACCACTTTCACAACTGTTTGCAAGTGGATTTTGCCATTCCGCACAGCTTCAAAGAGCATTGAAAGCAGTTTGAAAGTGCATTATTCTGCATGTGTGGAATGAGCCACGGTCAGCTTGAAGTGGAAATTAACTCCAACCTCTTTGTCTTCAGACTGCACGATTGATTTCCTCAGCCATTTTTCTCAGTTGCAGACAGCTTGTCCGTTTCCCCAGATTTCCCAAATGTGTGGGGCGAGCAAGTTGAGATGCTTGCATCTGAGGGCAGGCAGAGCAGCCCTTTAGCACTGCTCTGGTTTTTGCTTGGCCGCTCCTTTTAGGCCAACGGGGTGTGTTATATTTCAAAAAAGGGACTGGCGCATCCTTTCCGGCAGGACAGTGGGGCAACTTTATGCACCTGGAATGAATCACGCTTCATTTTGTAGGCGTAACTTTCTAGGCCAATTGCTCACACTGCCTTGTGACTCATGGAGAAAGGGTGGGTATAAATATGTGCAAGGCCAAGGTTACTATAGGCCCAAGGGAACTGATATGGCCTTGGTGGCTACATCAGGGAATTGTATTGTCAAACTCTGCAACGCTGCCACCTATCCTGAGGACTTTGCTTAGTTAGGAATGTAGATCAACAAATTTCAGGTCAGTGACCTGAGGTCATCTTTCTCTGTGTATGTGCATTTTTCCTACGCACAATGAGTGGGCACTGCAAGAATGAAGGCTCTTTGGGGTATAATTATCCCTTGGGGGATAATTGCCAAATGTCACATTTAGAGCAGTATTCCATTTCCCAGAACAGGTTCTAGTGATGAATCACAGAGTCACCTTACGTATAGGTATACAATTTCTAAATCAAGAGCAAAGTTAAGGTATTAGTGTAGAAAAACACAAAAACCACAAAATTTCATTTTGATTTTAATTTGTACCCCGCCCTATCCCTGAAGAATCAGGACGGCTAACAACATACGTAAATAAAATACATTATAACACTATGACTAGTAAACACATAAAACTGAAATTAAGTCAAATTTCGGATGACGACTTAACACTACAAACCTAACAATATATTAATAGCAATAACAGCAGCACTGTGTTAACACACATCAACATACATCAAACTAAATCCAGACTATCAGATACATTAACCACAAAACAATATATTAACAGTATAGTGATAACAAACCATAATAATTTACAGTCATCAACATATCAACATTTACAGTCACCAGCATATCATATTGCTCTAGTGGTCTAAACGTCTGTTGAGATTGGAGACAGAAGGAGACCAGGTCAAAGAATGCATGGCAAACTGGGCTACTAACTTTGGGTATAATATCCAGTTTGAACAATGAGAGAGTACGTGATCCAATTTGAAAATTCCAGTTTGAGAGAAGTTTAATAAAGTGATGTATCAGTGGTATATGACGCCAGAAAAAAAATGTTTTAAATAAGTGTTGCAAATGTGAAATTGAGATGACACCTTTTAACTCTTATGGTAGACTTGTGGAAAAGCTAAGAAATTTTGGAGGTCAGTACATACACTATTTCAGAAGATTTTGAAGACAAATGAGGCTTATCTGTTGGGGCTTATTGCTAGATCTTTGGAAAGAAAATGTGGAACTTTGTTTCTATACTTGACAGCAGCAGCAAGAACACCAGACATGCAGAAATGGAAAACTCCAGCTATTTTTACAATTGAAGAATGGTGGGTGAAGGTATTAGAGTTGGCAGAGATGGCCAGACTCACTTCGTCACTCAAATACAAGAACCTAATTAAGTTTACGAACAATTGGAAACTCTTGGTAGTGTCCCGGTCTGGCTGGCGACTAACCAGAGCAACCGGCAGTTCCAAGCTAGGAAACACAATTGCAGGTCAAACGGTCCAAAGTCAAACACGACGAGTCGATCAGAGTCCAAAAGAGTAGTCCAAGAGTCAGAGTCCAAGGTAAGGTAACCGAGCAGAGGTTCAGGTCCACGGACAGGTCCGGAGCAAAGCAACAGCCAGACCAACAACACGCCCTTGTTGCTTTATATTCTGCTGAGGCAGGTGGCTGCAGTCTGCTGAATCTGGCAGAGATCTTGTGGCTGACTTGCAGCCGCCGAGCTGCCAATCTAGCAAACCTCCTGCATGTTGTGAGCTCTGCATGCAATCGCTGGCGCCTCTGCTCCAGTGGAGGAGGGATGGAGACAGGCCTGCATGTCCCTGATGCCGGTGGAACCTTTTGAACTGGTGCAGGATCCCCTCTGGTCAAGGGAGATGGTCCTGGGATGTGGTCATCCAAGCTGTTTGACATGTCCAGGTCCATGGATGGTGCAGGCCCAGAATGCCAGTCCTCCATTGGTGGAACCGCGGGGCTTGCCTTGTCCACTCTGTCAGATGGCTCCTCCTCGCCACTTTCGCCAGCCGGTTCTTCATCGCTGCTGTCAGTGTCGGCCGGATGCGAGAGGCAAACCACATTAGACGGAACAGAAAATACGAATGGATGACTAGTGGCTTTGAAGGTTAAGGACTGGTAAAATAATAACCAATAGAGAAAAGTGAGACTTCAGTTGCAAGCTTGGAGAACACTAGCTTTGTGAATGTGGTGCAGTGGTTAAGCCTGGTGGACACTCATCTGGAGAACCAGGTTTTATTCCCTACTCCTCCACATGGGCTGTGGACGCTTATCTGGTGAACCAAGTTTGTATCCCCCAGTTACAGTTCTTTCAGAACTCTCTCATCCCACCTACCTCACAAAGTGCCTGATGTGGGGAGAGGAAGGGGAGGAGTTTGTAAGCCACTTTAAGGCTCCTTACAGTTGGAAAAAAATGGGGCATAAATCCAAACTCCTCCTTCTCTTCTGTAATTTGCATGAACCATTTCAAATTCACATCAAATGTTTAATTCTTGATGCTGGAAGTTCATTACTCAGGGCCACTCATTGTAGGTACATGTTGAATGATCATTATGTACATCTACCAACATGGTGAACTGGGAGAATTCTGGGAGGAAAGTGGTTTTGAAGGTTAAGGACTGGTAAAATAATACCCAATAGAGAAAAGTGAGACTTTTTATTAGTAACCACACTTGAGATTTAATTTATCTGGATGCTTAATGACTAATTGTTTTTAGGGATTAGTATTCTGTGCAGAAGGCACCTGCTTTCTAACCAGGTGAATTTTTGTTCTTGTGTGAGTTGGAGAGAATTTCAAGTACAAATAAAAATGTTGGTGTTTTTCAAAAGTTATTACTCTTCTAGGCGGCTGGTGTAGAAACCTTAATAACTTTGGGCTGTGCTATGCAATCCTCTGCGGAGTCAACATTTCCGTCGCTTGGTTGCCGTGCATAGAGTGCTTAGTCATTCAGATATGGAGATGTGTGCAACTGGTACAGCCCTCTCCAAAGTTGTTTATTATTGAGAAAATAAATTGATGTGCCATGCTAGAATTTGAGATGGGTGCCTCTAACCTCCCCCGCCCTCCTACAAAGACCTTAAAAAATTCTGCTAGCTGAGTCTGCTGAGGTGTCTGCTCGCCAGGGATACGAGCTGGCAGTGGAGGCAAGTTGAAGCCAGTTCTAGCTGCTTTCCTGTTGGGTGGCCATGCCCCCACAGTTTTTGCGTGGCAGTCAGAAACCTACACGCTACTCTCTCTTTTTCCCCTCTGCCCAATGCATATGTAACCTCAGCTTGTGGGTTCTGTGGGGCAGAACTTGGAATGAGTTTGCAACAACAATTTTTAAAAACAAAATGGTTTACTTTCTTAACATATAACGTCAAACATCAACATTTAACATCACACTTCAAGGTCCTGTTCAGGTTTGCATTTTCAAGTCCTTATATTTACAGTCTACTGATACTGCCAAGTCCAATTCTTCTTTGCAAGTGGGTTGGCTCCTGAAGACTCCAAGGGCTTGATGGACAGGATTCAACATGATGAAGGTTTCCAGGAGAACTCTCACCCATTACAACCACAAAAAGAAACCCTTAACAAGGTGTTAAGGGCTTATACAAATCAAGGTCCGAGTCTGGTAGCCTTGTCTCCTCCAACTACATGAGCTCTGCAGCCTTCTCCTGCTTTGGGTCTCCACCCCTTTCTGGGTCAACCCATTCTGAGCATGGGGGTTACACAGACACAGACACTTTTTGTTGGAGAGTTTCTTCCCTCCAGTTTCTCTTTTTGAACAGTTTTTTGAACGCTTTTTGAACAGCTTTTTGAACAGTGGGCTGTTATAGGTTTTCTGGGCTGTGTGACCGTGGTCTGGCGGTTTTAGCTCCTGATGTTTCACCCGCATCTGTCGCTGGCGGACTCAGCTAGCAGAATGTTTTTCTGCCAGCCGCAGATGCGGGTGAAACATTAAAACCACCAGACCACAGTCACTCGGGCCAGAAAACCTATAACAGCCCAAATTTAAGCTGTTCAAAAAGTGAAAGTGCAGAGCAGAAACTCTCCAACATAAAAAGTAAGGTTTGTGCATGTATTTGGGGGGGGGGGGGGAAGGGGAGGAGAGAGAGTAGCATGTAGGTTTCTGACTGCCACACAAAAACTGTGGGGGCATGGCCACCCGACAGGAACGAAGCTAGAACTGGCTTCAACTTGCCTCCACTGCTAGCTTGCATCCATACTGGAGGATAAATGAGCAGACCAGTGGTGGGATCCAAAAATTTTAGTAACAGGTTCCCTCGCCAGCCCCCCCTCAGCAAAGGGGGCAGAGGCGTACCTAGGCAAACTTGAGCCCTGGGCAAAACCTGAGTTGGATCCCCCCCCCATCGGTAGCCACCCCACCACGACCCCCCAAATCATCATCACATTATAGAAAATGCCCCAACTCACAAATCTGAACACAGCAATGGTGAAACACACAAATTCTTTGATAGAGACTGGTGAGATAAAAGGTACGAAAGGCTGAGAATCAATGAATTGCAGTACCTGGAAGGGATTAACCCAGTTCAGGGAGTTACATTATTAGTCGCAATTGCTGTATGGAACCTTCACTGTCAAAGGCAGGATGCCTCTCGGGGAGGCGAGGGCGAAAGCGGACCCAATTAGTAACCCCCTCTCGGCACACACAAATAATTAGTAACCCACTCTCGGGAACTGGTGAGAACCTGCTGGATCCCACCTCTGGAACAGACACCTCAGCTCATGGGCAGGTCTAGAGAGGGAAGCAGGAAGGGGTGGGGAAGCCAAATCAAGCTGGCAGGGGAGGGGGACCACCAGGCAGAATGGTGGTCAGGAAGAGGAAGCCGCCTCGAGTCCCTTGGGAGATTAAAATGCAAAATGTAAATAAATGAAATGTAAAAATGTTATATATATATATATAAATGTTATATACATTTATATATATATAAATGTTATATACACCCATCTTGGAGGGGTGTCCGGCCACCTGGGACACCTGGGATATATATATATATATAAATAAATAAAGGTGATCCGAGGGGGAAAGCAGTGCCTGATTGTACCTGTGGGTAGGGGGCGGGGTGGAATTTCACCTCTCACACAAGCCCACCTTTCGTTTCCTTTTAATTTCCGACCCGTTTATCCCCCAGACGTTCACTGATCTTGACATTCTTTAATTGGTCTTTCATTCACAAAGCTCATTAATTTTGTCATTTCTTCGTATTCCGCTAGCTTGCTTTCTCAGTCCTCTCGACTTGGATATTCTTCTGCTTTCCATTTTGTTGCAAGTATAACTCTAGCTGCTGTTATCGTATTTAAAAGCTGTTCTTCTAACATTTTGGGGATTTTTTGGCAAAATGTTTAACAATGCGTTCTTGCCATCTGTACCAGATTTGATTTTTTAAATTTTTCTGAATTTCTGCATGTATTTCTTTCCCTTTTTCTGTCCACCAAATATGATTAAAGGTGCTGCCCACTTCTTTACATTTCCAGCATTTCCCTTTGTAATTCTTGTCCATCTTCTCAATATCCTTTGGAGTAATATACTACCGATAAAACATCTTGTACTAATTTTCTCTTAACATTTGGCTGGCTGTAAATTTTGTGCCTTTCGTCCATAGATCTTCCAATTGTTGAAAAGCTACTTTTTCCTCACAAGTTTTGCATCCATCTGACCATATATGTTTTTACTTGTTGTGTTTCTGTAATAAATTGAAGTAACATAAATTAGTGAATGTTCATAAATTAGTGAATCTTAGTGAATGTTCTTTTTTTCTGTGTTACCATCTTTTCATATTCTGTTCAGCCCCCTTATTATACCTCTTGCTGTCTGAATTTCTTAATCTTGAAGCTGGTTGAAAATACAATACCCACTGTTCTTTTATTTATTTATTTTACCTTAATCCTTTATTTTTTGCCAAGATTAAATTTCCCCTTGAGCATTTTTATATCTTCATATGTTATAAAATCATTATTTTTCCTCACATTCTTGTCATAATAAGCCACCCTAGGAGACATTAATGGTCACATCAGAGGATTTATTCTTGGTCATATAGTTTCTTAAATTCTAAATTGTCCATTGCTGATTACATGGCTTCCATTTTCTGATGTTTACTTTTTTTTTTTGCACAACCGTAATGTCATTCAGAGCCTGGTCTCTATGGTTTAACTCAGGGGTCTGCAACCTGTGGCTCTCCAGATGTTCATGGACTACAATTCCCATCAGCCCCTGCCAGCATGGCCAATTGCCACAGGTTGCAGACCCCTGGTTTAACTCATGCACCTGCCTTAGAGAGGTTTCTGACTCTTGAAACACCCTTTGTAGTTGCCGTTATAAATGCTTCTATATGCTACCCCCTGTGTTCCAGTTTGTATTCTAAAATACTGACATGTCATTTTGACCAACCCTCGTGACACGAAATTCGCTATTTCTCGCCGTCTGATCTTGTATATTAATTTGGCATTATGGTTTTATGCTATTAAAATTTGTTTTATCTTGTATAGTTTTATAACATATATTGTATGCCGCTCAGAGCCCTTCGGGGGTGGGCGGTCCATTAAATCCAAGTAATAAATAATAAATAAATACATTTTAATAAATTGGACTTGAGACAACTTTCAAGGTCCAAGTCTTTTGCTGGCTTGTTGGTCCAAGTTATTCTAGTTCAAAAATTCCTTTGGGTCTCCATTCCTTCATCAGATCTTATGATCGTGGCTGTAACCTTGGGAGGTGCTGAGTTAGCTGTTTTTGTCAAGGTGGAGATCAGTAGCCCCCGCTCTCTGTTAAGCCCCTACCCCTTTCTCTCTCTCTACTCTTGTTTTTTTGTGTGTCACTGATTTGCCTTTCTTTCCTCCTTTTTCCCAAATCACAGAATCTGAAGCGGGTGATGGCGGATGAGGTAAGGATGACTCTTGATTTGTTTTCTCCCGTGCTCTCTGTCCTTGCCTTTCCTTACAATGAGTTCTGTGTGCCCTCTCCTCTGTACCTGTGTTGCTTGCTTCTGAACTGAACTGCTCCTGCTGGGCCTGCCACAGACATATTGCCTCATGCTGAAATATTTCCTTGGAAGAGTTCCAGGCGCTTCTCTAGGCATGTGGCTGCCTCCACGCTCCTCCTTTGTGACTGAACTGGCAGCCTGTCACCTGTCTGCCAAAGCTGATCTCTGAATGGTCACGTTTCTTCCTTGTTGCTGAGCTGGGCCTTCTCTGTGCTGAAAATCCTTGGTCTCTGGCGATTCCGCGGGAAGCTTTGTAACCCTGAAGTTGGCGATTTATTTTCTGTTCGTGGCCCTTTAAGAGAAGGAGAAATGAGATATGCCTGGCAGTTAGCGCCCCCCCCTTTGAGAGAAACATCACAAGTTACAAGGGTCAGACTAGTTGTCACGTGCTGCTTGCAGAGTCTTCATAACTCTCCTCGTTGTCTGTGCATCCTCCCAAGCTTTTATAAGGGTCCCACAAGCTCAGTTGGTACCCAGACATTCATTGCTTTTCCCAGGGGTCTGCAACCTGCGGCTCTCCAGATGTTCATGAACTTCAATTCCCATCAGCCCCTGTCAGCATGGTCAATTGGCCATGCTGGCAGGGGCTGATGGGAATTGTCCATAACATCTGGAGTGCCAAAGGTTCGCCACCATTGCCATAGACATTCATTGCTCTTCCCAGGGGTCTGCAACCTGCGGCTCTCCAGATGTTCATGAACTACAATTCCCAACAGCCCCTGTCAGCATGGTCAATTGGCCATGCTGGCAGGGGCTGATGGGAATTGTAGTCCATAACATCTGGAGTGCCAAAGGTTTGCCACCACTGCCATAGACATTCATTGCTCTTCCCAGGGGTCTGCAACCTGCGGCTCTCCAGATGTTCATGAACTACAAGTCCCATCAGCCCCTGCCAGCATGGCCAACTGGCCATGCTGGCAGGGGCTGATGGGAATTGTAGTTCATGAACATCTGGAGAGCCGCAGGTTGCAGACCCCCTGCCCTACGCCCACTGTGCATTTCTCATCATGGCCAAACATTGACCAGTGTTCACAACATGGAGTTGTTCACAGAGCTGGGCATGGTGATATACATGGAAGTTGGGTGTTGCCATTGTTGTTTTAATTCCCTTTTTCTTAATCAGTTGGAGAGATTGACCAGCATGAGGATAAAGAAGGAGAAAGACAAGCCCAGCGTGGCTCATAGGAATTCCTCTTCTGCCTACTCGGATGTTCCTGGCGCAGGTCAGATGCTGCAGGAAATCTCGGACGAGGATGTGCTGATTCTCTTTGAACAGATGCTGGTAAGTTTCCACTCCTGATTAAGCATAGGGGGCCGGCAGCGGAGATACAAAGTCAATGCTTGCCTCTCCAAACTGCAAGAGAACTCATCATTATGTACTCAGGAAATAAAGACATTTCCGAGACATTGAGCTGGTTCATGATATTTTCATAATAATAATATTTATATGCCATCCTCTCCTGGCCAAGCAGGCTCGGGGCAATGGAGCAGTGGGAACCAGAAGAAGCGGGCCAGAACTTCCCAACTGCCCCCCTTAGAGGGGGAAGAAGGTTTTCCAGCACACAGCCCAAAATGTTGCAGTCTTCACTTGACAACATCATGTCCCCTTACGCTGTGGTTTGTCTACCGGCAATACTGTGTTTGGGTTTACGGTCCTCAAGGATGCTAGAATTTTTTTTCTTCTCTTCAGCTAAATTGAGGCTTGATTTGTCCTTCCCCACTCAAAAAACAACCCTCCCCCCCAAATGTAGGGTCCATTTGGAGGGGGGAGAGAAGGTGAATCACCCCAGCTGTACTCACCCAGCTGTATTGGCCAGCTGCTTCGGGCTGTGGTGAAATGGTTAAAGGGGAGCCAGCTGAAGCTAAATCCAGTGAAGATGGAGGTCATGTGGTCCGAGGAGGGTCAGAGGCAGAGGTGGGATCCAGCAGGTTCTCACCAGTTCCCGAGAGTGGGTTACTAATTATTTGTGTGTGCTGAGAGGGGGTTACTAATTGGGTCTTCTTTTCCATTAGAAATTCCATTAGGTCCAAAAATCATAAAGTCCTGTTGCTTCCTATGTGGCTGGTTAGAGAAGGTGGAAAACGGGATAATTCTCCCTGTTGGGCTGTTTTAAAAACATGTTTTAGAAATATGGTCAAGTTCCTCGTTTAAGGAAAGTATCCTTCTTTTGATTTCTAGAAACAAAATTAAGTATTTGAAAGTATTAAGTATTTGACAGGTAGTCAATTAGAGGAGAAGTATTTTTTTCTGTTGGCAGTAGACGATAGGACTTGCTATAATGAGTTTAAATTGTGGACAGAAAGATACCAGCTGGAAATTAGGAACTTTTTTTTACAGTAAGAGTTTTTATCAGTAACAGAGAAATTATTAATGCCCCGCCCCCGGAATGCCCGGCCATGCCCCCGTCGTGCCCAGCCCAGCCCCATTGGTGCGACGCCACTGTTTGAATCCCACCACCATGGGAACCCGTTACTAAAATTTTTGGATCCCACCACTGGTCAGAGGCGTGGCACGGGGGGGGGGGGGGGCCCCTGGGGTAAAACCTGCCATTCCAAAGAGCCTGAAGGCAGAGCTGGTCCCACCAGGCAGGTATCTGAGGCAGTTATGGGTTCTTTTTCCCTTCTGTTAGGAACTGAGGTGCCATTGGACTTAGAATTATTTTAATTGCTTTTAATTGTGTATTGTTAACTATGTATGATTTTGTGTTTTATTATCTATGTAATGCTAGGTATGTTGGGAACCACCCTGAACCTACTAGGGAAAGGGCGGCGTACAAGACATTGTTATTTTTATTACAACAATAAAGTCTGCATATTCACTGCTTAAGATTTTGACTTGCTCAACCTTTATCCAAGGAGTGAGACTCTTCTTTGACTGGGAGGATGTTTTCTCTGGCTTTCTTCTGTAGCTGGATATGAATCTAAATGAAGAGAAACAGCAACCTCTAAGGGAGAAGGACATCAGCATCAAGAGAGAGATGGTCTCCCAGTATCTGCATACTTCCAAAGCTGTGAGTTTTTATGCTCTGGAAACCGAGGCTGGCTGGTTTGATCTAGGCAGCGCCTCTAGGGCTTCGCCTCCTTCTCTTTGGATGGTTGTCCCCTTTCTGCAGTATTAAAACCGTTAATGACAGATTCAGAAGGCTTTGATTTCAAAAACTGTGGTTCAAAAGGTGGATGCTCAAATAGAGGCGGAGCTTCCAGGGGGCTGGGGTGTGTACGTTGCACTGGGGGAGCACGGGGGGGGGGCAGAAAATCCCCTGTGGCGCCCCCCCTTACCTTTGTGAAACAGTGCAGCCTGGAGAAGTGGCCTGTTCCCTTCAGGCTAAAAACTGCCTGGTGGGAATTACACTTCCCAGGAGACCTTGCGAGCCCCAGGGTCTCATGGGAAGTGTAGTTCCCATCAGGCCATTTTCAGCCTGAAGAGAACAGGCCGCTTCTCCAGCCTGCACTAAGGTAAGGGGGGGTGGGGGGGGCCCGGGCGCCATGGAGTGTGTGTGTGGGGGAGGCGAAAAACATAGAGTGTGCACTGGGTGCAGTGTGGCCCAGCTACGCCTCTGTGTTCAAACCATGCGAGAAGTAAAGAAAAAAGTCTGCTTTGGTGATGTGCGGAGTTGGCCATGCCACTCCTTAAATGTGACTTACAGTAATTTCTGTTGGCCTCCTTTCTTCCCAGTGGGGACGCAATACAGTTCACATCATTTTCCTTTCCCCCATTTTATCCCCACACCAGCCCTGCATATGTGATTAGAAAAGTCTTTGCCTCTTCCTCTCAGCGTTCCGTGTGCTACAAAAAACCGTACGAGGAATTAATAAAGGAACAGGGAGTTATGTAAAAGTGTAAAGTGAAGCAAGGTGTTGCAAAACACAGCTGCCCAGACTATATAAAGGGAATATGAGATGCAGGAGGGCTGCAGCGTCCAGATTGTCAATATTTGTTTGTTTCTAGAATCCGTCTTCCTTTGTGCTCCGAACAGCTTGCATCATCATCAAACGATGCAGTCTCAACAAAAATTCTGCTGTATAAAATGAAGCAACACAGTTGGCATCAGTACGGGAGGGCTGAAAGTAAGAAGCACCTGTCATAAACGTAAACCCCCTTTGTGCTTTCAGATCACGCTTACAAATCAAGATCTTACAAATTTTAAGAAACAGAAGTTAAAAAAATTAATTGCCTGAACTTTTCTGGGGAACTGATTTTACACGCTGAGCTACAAAATAACCAACATCAATAGATACGCTGCCCCAAGCAATAAAACACTCCAAACACTACTGCATTATGGCTCCTTGCACAAATATACAAGATAACCGTGAATGTGTTTTAATAGATAAAGTGCCCAAAATGCGAATCGCAGTAGCATATATAGGTAGACGGGCGCATTAACAGCTGTGTCCTACATCAGCGACATGCTGTCAACTACTAACACGCGGCTTCTCGAGGTCCACTTAATATAACTTGTTATGTAGGTGTTTCCACGCATTCTTTCTTGAAGTGGAGGACGACTGAAGAAACCAGTCTTCCAGTTTAAAGAGAGTCTGTAGAGAAATTAATCTCCCAGGTAGCTGGCAACCACATAAAGCAACTGCACAAAAGGCATGTAGAGAAATTAATCACCCAGGTTGGCAACCACACGAAGAACACAGTTTGTGATAAGTCAGCATCTTCGCAATCTTCTTCAGTTCAATGTGTAGGTTTTAGTACAGATTTAACTGGAACATCCCCCTATCAGGCTTAGATGTACGTAACAAGTTATAATGTGGACCTTGAGGTGCAGTGTGTTACTGGTTGAAGAGTAGAAGAGTTGGATTTATATCCCCCCTTTCTCTCCTGCAAGGAGACTCAAAGGGGCTTACAATCTCCTTTCCCTTTCCCCCCTCCCCCACAGCAAACACCGTGGGTGGTGGGTGGGGCTGAAAGAGCGTGTGTTGGAGTGCACAAGCTGATCTGGTTCACCAGATAAGCCTCCACAGCTCAAGTGGCAGAGCGGGGAATCAAACCCAGTTCTCCAGATTGGAGTGCACCTGCTCTTAACCACTACACCACACAACAGCTTGTTGCTGATATAGGGACACAGCTGTTAACGTGCTTTGTCTAGATATATAAGCTATTGTGCTTTGTATTTTTGGGCACTAATTGGCACTTTATAACGCTTTCACTGTTATATATTTGTGTAAGCAGTCTTGATGCGGAGCTGATTTCATTGGGCAGGTGCAGTCACTGAAAAGGCCCTGTTTCTCGCAGTCAAAGATCCGTCTGGGGTATAGGGGTGACTGCCCATAAAGACCTTGAGCACAGGAGGATCAGAGTCTTGAAAAGAATGATCCTTACCTGTTTGATCCCAGACCATTCATGTTTTTAATGGTTAATTTTTCCAGCATACTGAATTGAGCTTAGCCACAACTTGATACCTGTAACAGACTATGAAGTGAATAAATTAATAAATCTGCTTCATTTTGCAGTTGTTCCAATTCATAAAGATGTTGGCTTATTTGCTTCATTTATACCCCATCTTTCTCTCCAATGGGGTCCCATTGATTAGCATCATTCTGTCCTCCGTTTTACTCTCACAACAACACTGTGAGTTAGGTGAGGCTGAGAACACGTGATTGGCCCAAGGTCACTCCAACTTCCAGGGGCGAGTAAGAATTTGAACCTAAGTCTCCCAGAAGCAAGCCCAACACTCTGATTGCTATATCACGTTGGCTCAGATTTTCTGAGCAGCCAAGACAAACAGCGCCACATTACAAGCAATCGGGAGATTAGTATCTGATAACAAATGTACCAATTTGTCTGCACCAGGCTGAAGATTTTGACCTATAAATAATTGATCAGAGAATTTAAGCCTCGGCTCCAAATGCAGAGGGCGGAATGAAATGTAATGGGGCATTTCCGTCCCTTCCTCTTCCCCCAACAGAAAGAAAAATGCCTTAGCAGACCAGGTGCTCGGGAGCAGCAGCAGCAGAAGGCCATTGCTTTCACATCCTGCATGTGAGCTCCCAAAGGCACCTGGTGGGCCACTGTAAGTAGCAGAGTGCTGGACTAGATGGACTCTGGTCTGAGCCAGCAGGCTCTTTCTTATGTTCTTATTTTATTGGCCTTTGGCCGTATTAAACTATTAAACTAAAAAAACTGAATATAATGGGACAAATCTACTGCGCATATTGTCTCTTTAATAGAAGTGTAATGCCAATTTGATCTGCAACAAGTACCAGGCCATGTGGTTTACCTCCCCATGCCAGGGAACATTTCACTCATTTCCACATATGGCCCCTCTATTAAAAAGGCAGGATGCTGGTCTCCAGGCTGTCTGTCGTATGAAGCCGGAGTGCCTTTTACTTCCCTTGCCGGCTTCTCAAGAACAGTGCCGTTGACCTGGAGCTGCCCTTTGCAACACACTTGGTAAATGAGAAGCCTCAGTACCATGACGATTATGTATCAAGGTAGTGGAGATGGCCAGGCTTCTGTGTGCATAGCTGGGTCAACATATGCGGCTGCTTGTGGCGGCGGGAGGGACTGCACCCCTGTGGAATACTGCCCTGTCAAACTGAGCTGCTTGCAAGTAGGGGAAGAAAGGAACTTTTAAAAGGAACTGAGCTGCTTGCAAGTAGGGGAAGAAAGGAACTTTTAAAAGGAACTCAAAAGGAACTTTTAAAAGATAAATAAGGATTGATTTGGTAACCTCCACCCTAATAAAATAATTTATTTATTCGTTGTTTATTTCTTACATTTACATCCCATGAAATAAATGTGCTACGTTCAAAACAATATAAGATACACAAACACGCATGGTACATAGGCGCCGGCTCAAGAAATTTATATTACCTATTGGTTACTTGCAAAGTATGCCAAATTGTTGGCTATTAGACTTATCAAACTATTATATCTGCATAACACACATATCTCCACTTTAAATCCAATTCATGCGACAATTTATTGCAAGACAACCTTCTCTCAGGTCCATAATGATGTAATTGTTAAACCAACAATGCCCATAATCTTGTATATATTATTGCGTCAATGTCACCCACTGTGACTGCAATACAAGTTCATAACAATTAATGAAAATCCTGGTTCAGTGCCTTGAATTACTTATAAATACCATCCCAATTCAAGGGCAGTCAAATTTCTCATCATTTTCAGTTGTATGTATTTCAATCCGCTCCGTTGTACTTCCCAAACGCTTTGCGCTGATTACCGCGTTTTCGTCTGCCTTCTTCAAGGGAAGTGTTAATGCACTTGATAAGGAACCCTCAACAGGTGATTCTGTACATAACAATCCTTATATCATCTTATTATCGCCATGAATGAAGGTTTATTTCTTTTTGTAAAGTAACTGCATCCTTCCTGGCTTTTCTCCAAAGACTCAAGGCGGCTTGCAATAAAACATACATAATAAATAGAATAAATACCACAAATGTAAAACATTTAAAGCATCATAAATATATAAGTTTTAAAAACAAATACAAACAAAAGAAGCATGTGCCGTATCCAGACTTTCTATCTGTGGAAGAAGGAAGGGAAATAATCTGGAGAACTTGACGGTTTGCCCGTGTTTTGTGCCATAAGGCTGACTTGCAAGACCTTCCCATCCCTCAAGCAGGGCCGGCTTAAGGTTCAACAGTGATAAGACAATAAGGAACTGGATGAATTTATTATTTAATTATTAATTGAACTTATAGGCCGTCTCATCCCCGAAGGGCTTGAGGCGGCTCACAATACGACTGTTCTACCGAACAGCAATCAACGGCATAAAATCAACAACATAAAACACTGAACCCATTAAAACCTATGCACTGAACCCATTAAAACCTATGAAGAAAAAGACATATATTTAACATGAGTATTTATATCTGTAATGTTATTGCATCAGAGGCGTAGCTGGGCCAGAGTGCGCCTGGTGCACACACTGTGCCCCCTGCGGCACCCTCCCATCCTTACCTTAGTTCAGCCTGGAAAAGTGGCCTGTTCCCTTCAGGCTGAAAATGGCCTGGTGGGAACTGCACTTCCCATGAGACCCTGGGGCTCACAAGGTCTCCTGGGAAGTGTAGTTCCCACCAGGCCGTTTTCAGCCTGAAGGGAACAGGCCACTTTTGCAGCCTGCACTGTTTCAATAAGGTAAGTGTGTGGGGGGTCACCGTGGGGCGGCGGGTGGCAATTTTACACACACACACCCAGGCGCACGCCCGG
Organism: Sphaerodactylus townsendi; assembly: GCF_021028975.2. Classification (NCBI taxonomy): domain Eukaryota; kingdom Metazoa; phylum Chordata; class Lepidosauria; order Squamata; family Sphaerodactylidae; genus Sphaerodactylus; species Sphaerodactylus townsendi. The sequence goes on from NC_059438.1 coordinate 35,750,257, forward strand.
TGCAACGCACACACCCTGGCCCCCTGGTATCTCCGCCTCTGTTCATAGGTGTAATAGGGAGAGCCGGATGCAGGGCATGCAGTAGCCATGTATCTCTTTCAGTTGTGGGGAACTGCAGATGTGGCTCTCCACGAGGGAACTACCTGCTTTCTAGAACAACAGTGAAGAATTGATCTGGGATGATTTGGGTGCTTGACTGTACATCCATAGCTTATTGCAGTGGTGGCGAACCTTTGGCACTCCAGATGTTATGGACTACAATTCCCATCAGCCCCTGCCAATTGGCCATGCTGGCAGGGGCTGATGGGAATTGTAGTCCATAACATCTGGAGTGCCAAAGGTTCGCCACCACGGGTTTATTGTGAGGGAAGAGTTCTGTTAAAGAAGGGTTTGCCCTGAACTCCCATATTGTTAAAAACTAGTGGGTGTAGAAATCTCAGAAGGTGGCTTGTGGTCGCCTTTTTCAATACCAGGAAGAAAGCTTCTCTGACCACCACTGTTCTCTCTCCTGCAGGGAATGAGTCAAAAGGAGAGTTCGAAGTCTCCAATAATGTATATCCAGGAGCTGAAATCTGGGCTCCGAGATGCACAGCTGCTCAACAGTTTGGAATCTCTGCGGGTCTCTCTCAACAATAATCCTGTCAGGTAAAGGGCTGCCTACTTGGAAACGACACTCGCTCAGGTACAAGCAAGTGGGTGTGCATGCATTTGCGCATATGTGCACGCATACAGACGTGGAGAGAAGGTAGAAATGGCGTAATGGGAAGGTCAAGACCAGGGGGGTCAAATATATTTGTTACAAGGGCCAGATATAACATTAATGTGACTGGTTGGGCCAGGCCATGGGAAGGGGGTGGGGTGTTGGGGCTGCCTTTAGAATCATAGCGTTGGAAGAGACGACAAGGGCCATCAAGTCCAATCCCCTGCCATGCAGGAATATGCAATCAAAGCACCCTTGATGGTCATCCAGCCTCTGTTTAAAAATCTCCAAGGAAGGAGAGTCCACCACTGTAAAGGATTCAATGGTGTTGATGGTGAAGTAACCTTGAGTGCATTCCACAGCCCGGGCGATGGGCCAGCTTCATCGGCGGAGACTTTATCTTTGCGCGGGAGATGAGGACTCCGTTCCCATGGGAAGCAGGATGGGGGATGGGGTGAATAGAGTTATAACCTGTGCTTCTGGCGGGAAGTGTCATTCCTGCCACTGCGTGTACTTGAGCTTTCTAAGATGTCTTAATAAATGGACTTTTACTCCCAAAAGCCTTTTATTTCTGCTTCTATGGAATTCCTTACATTGTGGCAGGAATCCTAATTCATCTATATTCCTGTGCAGTGGACCTCTTGTCTTGCGATGGAGAGGTTGAATGTTACTGCGGAAGGTGCGGTAGCCCCCCAAAGAGGGCTCCGACCTTTCCCTTCTGGATCTGGAGGAACCGGCAGGAGAACGGGCCTCGCTGGTGGCTCTTTCCCGTCCTCGTATCAGCACGAGTCTTCCTTTACTCCGTTGGAACGAGGGACGTGACGACGACCATGGGGACTTCCATGAGTCGTTTAGCGCTTCGTCTATGGATCGGCGCCTGTGGATCGGATCTCTACCCGTTTTCGTGTGGATTACAAACCTCAGATGCAACCTGTCATGGAGGAGACTGGCTTGACCACCTTTCATGCGGCAACCCAGGAATCCATTGAACGATTCCTGGCCTCCTATCTTGGTCATGCCCCCAACGAACCACCGTGGCACAGCACTGGGCCCCGTCCAAAGGACACCGGCACTAGACCTGGAATTGGGAGGGGTATCCGTATCAGCTGTCGGACCCTGATCCCGGGCCAGCGACCGCACCTGAGGTGCCTCGGGGAGCCACCGGTGGCTACGGCGGCTACGGTGTCTCCGACGTATCGCTTCCAGACGACGAAGAGTCCGAAGAAAGCCTGCACTCCCAGCCGGATCTGTTCCCTCTCCCATCGAAGGAGACCTGGGATGAGGAAGTGGGGCGACTGCGAGATGCCCAAGAAGCATGGACCCGTGAGCGCCAGCTATGGGAGGAGGAACGGGCACAGTTGCAGCAAGAGCGCGAAAACCTGCAGAGGGACCGAGAACGGCAACGCAAAGAAGTCCAGCTCGAGTTGGACCGTGCCAAAGATGCGCTCCAACGGCAATATGCGCAGAATCTGTCAGTCCATGATAAGGTCCTGGAACACTCCAGACTGGATTTACAGCGGCAACGCGAAAGTGTTCAGGCCTTGCGCACGCAGAGTGAGCTTACTGAAGCTCTTAAACGGGACGAACTGGCTAAATTGGAACGAGAAAAAGCTGCTCTGCATGCGCACCAAGATGCCTTGACCCGCAAGGAGAGGGAGCTGGCTGCGTTGGAGAGGGAGCTAAGGAGGCAGCAGACCAGGAAGCCCCAAGTTGGAGTCTATGCTGTTACTGATCATGCCGGCGCCAGGGGGGCCGCGTACCTGGGTCCTGCCACCAAACGCCAGCGCACCGCCAGCGCCCGATTCCGCCCCCTCCTGTACAACAGCTGCCTGCCCAACCTGCTCAACCCGCGCAACCGCCGCCCCAGCAGGCGCCAAGAGCCGTGGAACGGGGCTACTATCGGCCCCCGATACCAGCCCGTTTTTGATGGGACCGCTTCCAAACTTCCCTACTTCATTTTGCAACTCAATGCCCACTTGGAAGACTATGATGATTTATACCGGTCTGAGCGCGAAAAAATACGGGACATCGGCTCAGTCCTGGATGGGGCAGCAGCCGACTGGTTCGTGACTCTTTTGGATTTGCAAGATGAAGACTCTCGCATCGGTGCCCGCATTCCTCCAAGCCTTAAGAGCGCGCTTCCAAGATCCAGGGCGAATGAAGCTATCCGCACCATCAAAACTATCCAGCAAGGCAACCGCCCGTTTGCAGAATTTGCCCGTGAATTTAGATGCGGCGGCTGCTGGACTTCACTCCTGAGTGGCCTGAACGCATGAAATGCGAATACTTCTCGGATGCTGTGGACGGCAAGCTGCGTGAAATGGTGTTTTTAATTCGGGTTCCTCGTACTATTGCAGATTGGATCCAGTTGGGGTCCCAGGTGGCGTCTCGTTTGGAATACGCTCGTGCCGGAGGCCGCCCACGTCCAAAACCCGCCACTGCGCCCACCAAGCCAAGCCCAGCCGCCCCTACCGAAACCACCTCTGAACGCCGTCGCCGACTGGGATTGTGTCTTTACTGCGGAGGGCCAGGTCATCTAGCCGCCAACTGTCCCAAGAAACAAAACCAACCGCTCCAGCTACGCGCCTCCATCTGCCAAGCCACCCGCGAGATCGGGGCCGCCTCCGACGGGCTCGTCTAAAGCGGTCATCGAAGGCGACCCGAGGAGGGGAAGCAGCCGTTTGCCTTTCTTCAGCCCCATGGACATGGGCCCGACTCCTGACGCGGTGAGTGAAGGCAGCGCTCCCATTACTGTCCAAGTGTTTCTGGGCAACCGCGCCAACCAAGCATTCGCATTATAGCCTCGGCCCTTGTGGATTCTGGCTGCTCCCACTGCTTAATGCGGCCCCAGGTGGCAGAGGAGCTAGGTCTGGACCGAATTCCCCTGGCTAAGCCCATACCATTCTCCCAATGGTCGGCACTCAGGAACGAAGGACCGCCCAGTTCAAAACACAACCGGTTCTCCTCCGTTGCGCCGACCATTGGGAGAAAATTAGTTTTATTTTGGCGCCAGTGGCCAAACACTCCATAGTTTTGGGCATGCCATGGTTACTGTTACATGAACCAAAGTTCATTTGGAAGGAACGGATCTTAGAATTCACTGACCCTCCCTGCGGTGAACACATGAATTGGGGGGAAAACCCAACTTCTCCTGACACACACCCCCCTGGCTTCTTCAGCGATTGCTCCCGATTCCATTGGCATCCCACCTGCGTATCATGATCTAGCCAGAGTTTTTTAGGAGCAGAATGCGATCAGTTGCCACCCCACAGAGACACTGACTGCAAAATCGTTATACAACCAGGGGCGCAACTGCCTAAAGGTAGAATCTACCGCATGAGTCCCAATGAGGAGAAGGAACTTCGTGCCTTCCTGGACAAGAACCTCGCTCGCGGGTTCATACGGCGGGCTACCAAACACACACACGCTGCTCCCGTTTTGTTTGTAAAAAAGAAAGATGGGTCCTTACGGCTTTGCACAGATTATCGAGGTCTCAATGCGGTCTCCCTGTCCAATAAATATCCTTTGCCTTTGATCAAGGACCTTTTAGATGCACTCGGCAAAGGGCGCATTTTCACTAAATTGGACTTGAGAGAAGCTTACTACAGAGTCAGAATTGCTGAAGGCTATGAACACTTGACTGCGTTTAACACAAAGTTTGGACAGTTTGAATACTTGATAATGCCATTCGGGTTAAGGGGGGCCCCGGGGCTTTTATGGCCCTTATCAACGAAGTTCTCCATGATTTATTGTACAAGGGAGTTGTGGTATACTTAGATGACGTTTTAATTTACTCACAAACCATAGAAGAGCATGAAACATTGGTTCGAGGTATTGAAGCGCTTGCTCGACAACTCCCTCTTTGCCAAACTCTCCAAATGCTGTTTTCACCAGACCTCCATTGACTATTTGGGTTACCGGATCTCGCCCGAGGGCTTAAAAAATGGATCCTGCTAAAATTGACGCGGTCCTCCAATGGCCTGCCCCCACCAACGCAAAGAACTCCAATCTTTTCTTGGCTTTGCTAATTTCTATCGTGACTTTATACCCCAATTCGCTGAACTGACTCTCCCTCTCACAGACCTCTTACGCACTAAAGGTAAAGATCCAATGTCCGCCAAGCCCGGGGCCCCCCTTTCCTGGTCTGAAGAGTGTCAAACAGCCTTTCAACTCTTAAAGTCGGCTTTTACCACCTAACCTATCCTAAAGCACCCTGACCCAGATCTCCCGCTTGTGGTTCACGTGGATGCCTCGGACAAAGCACTTGGGGCAGCCCTGTTGCAGAAAAATAAAGATGGTAGGCTGGTTCCGTGTGCTTATTTGTCTAAGAAATTCTCTGGTGCTGAACTCAACTGGACTGTAGGGGATAAAGAGACTGCGGCCATCAAAGTAGCACTCTCCACTTCGCGCCACTGGCTGGAGGGGCTAAACACCCCTTTCAGGTTTGGTCGGATCACAAAAACTTGGCAGCTCTTTCCACCCCCCTCAAGATGTCCGCAAAACAACTCCGTTGGGCCGATTTCTTTTCTCGTTTCTCTTTCACCGGCCCACTTTTTTCCCGGGAAAACCAATAAACTGGCTGACGCAGCTTCGCCTACCCGAGGGGGGTGGAGCTGCCTTACGAGACATTCCACGCACTGTTCTCTCCCCTCCCAGTTGGGGCTGGCTGTCACCCGATCTCAAACGTCCACGCCCCCTCCACCCCCCATTCCTAGTCTCGTCTCTCCTTTCCTGCGGGGAACTTCGAGGAGGCGGGGCTGCACGAGCCTCCAGCGGAAGAAAGTGACTCCCAATTGCGTTTGGAGAATGGGGTTTGGCGGAGGAGGGAATGTTGGTACGTACCTCCCCTCCGCGAAGCAGGTTCTTGAAGCCTGCCACGATGCCCGCTCAGCTGGACATTTTGGCTTTCTGAAAACTCTGCATTTGGCCCGCCGGCAGTTCTGGTGGCGCCGCAATGCTAAGGACATTGAGGCATATATTAAGGGCTGCTCGGTTTGTGCAGAAGCCAAAACCATCCCGGGAAAGCCCCATGGGCTGTTGAAACTCTCTCCGGTGGCCTCCCGCCCTTGGGAAGTCATCTCCATGGATTTTATTACAGATTTGCCCGAAAGTCATGGCAACACGGTTTTGTGGGTGGTAGTGGACTTATTTTCTAAACAAGCCCATTTTATTCCATGTGCTTCCACCCCTCGGCTCCTAAGTTGGCACGGCTGTTCATTCCAACATGTTTACCGCTTCTACATTCCGCCCCGATAAGGTGGTCTCCGACCACGACCCCCCAATTCATTTCAAAGTTCTGGAAGGCGTTTTTGGGGTTATTGGGGGCCGCAGTCGCCGCCCCCTACCACGCTCAAAGTGACGGTGAGACGGAGAGAACGAACAGAACCCTGGAGCAGTATTTACGTTGTTACACCAACTACCACCAAGACAATTGGTGCGAAGCTTATTCCGTTTGCGGAGTAATGCCTATAACAATGCGGTTCATAGGAGTACAAAGAAAACCCTTTGAAATTGTGTCTGGTCGCTCCTTCCCGCCGTTGCCACAACTACCCGCGACAGCTTTGGACCCTCCAGAATTTCAACAATGGATTTCCTGATCCTAGTCGAGGGGTGGAAATGGGTCCAGAGCGCCCACAACAGGCTAAGGACTCCCAAAAGCTGCAAGCGGATAAGCTTACCGCTCGGATTTCCCTCTGCGTGTGGGTGCTTGGGTGTATTTGTCCACCAAAAAATCTCAGAGACGTGCATAGATTTTCCAAACTGGGCAAAAGATTCGTGGGACCTTTTCAGATTACTAAAGTGATTAATGATGTCACTGCCCGATTGGATTTGCCTAACTCTCTTAGTAACATTCATCCTGTCTTCCATTCCAGCTTGCTCAAGGAGGCTCCCGCTTCCGATGCCTGGCACGACCCGCCGGAGAGGCCCCCACCGACTATTATTGATGGCCACAAGCACTACGAAATTGACGCTATCCTGGACTCTCGCTTTAACCGCAAACGCTTGCAATATTTAGTCTCTTGGGTGGGATATTCCTCTGGGTATAATCAATGGGTTTATTTCGAAAATATTGACGCCCCCACCCTTATTTCTGCTTTCCACCGCGCCTTTCCGCATAAACCTGGGGGGGGAGGGGTCTTCTTTAAGGGAGGCAGAGTGTAAAGGATTCAATGGTGTTGATGGTGAAGTAACCTTGAGTGCATTCCACAGCCCGGGCGATGGGCCAGCTTCATCGGCGGAGACTTTATCTTTGCGCGGGAGATGAGGACTCCGTTCCCATGGGAAGCAGGATGGGGGATGGGGTGAATAGAGTTATAACCTGTGCTTCTGGCGGGAAGTGTCATTCCTGCCACTGCGTGTACTTGAGCTTTCTAAGATGTCTTAATAAATGGACTTTTACTCCCAAAAGCCTTTTATTTCTGCTTCTATGGAATTCCTTACAACCACCCTCTGAGGCAACGTATTCCGCTGTCAAACAGCCCTTACCATCAGGAAGTTCTTCCTAATGTTTAGGTGGACTCTCTTTTCCTGCACTTTGAATCCATTACTCCTTGTCCTACTCTCTGGAGCAGCAGCAAACCAGCTTGCTCAACATGACATCTCTTCAAACATTTTAACAGGGCTATCATGTCATCCTGTAACCAGCGTGGTGTAGTGGTTAAGAGCAGGTAAATTCTAATCTGGAGAACCAGGTTTGATTCCCCACTCCTTCACCTGAGTGGCAGAGGCTTATCTGGTGGACCAGATGTGTTTCCACACTCCGACATTCCTGCTGGGTGACCTTGGGCGAGTCACAGTTCTTCAGAAGTCTCTCAGCCCCCACCTGCCTCTGTTGTAGGGAGAGGAAGGGAAAGGAGCTTGTAAGCCACCTTCAGTCTCCTTACATGAGAGAAAGATGAGGTATAAATCCAAACTCTTCTTCCTCTTCTTTTTCTTTCCTGGTAAGAAGAAGAAGAATAGTTTGGATCTATATCTCCCCTTTCTCTCCTGTAGAAGACTCAAAGGGGCTTACAATCTCCTTGCCTTTCCCCCCTCACAACAAACACCCTGTGAGGTAGGTGGGGCTGAGAGAGCTCCGAGAAGCTGTGACTAGCCCAAGGTCACCCAGCTGGCGTGTGTGGGAGTGCACAGGCTAATCTGAATTCCCCCAGATAAACCTCCACAACTCAGGCGGCAGAGCGGAGAATCAAACCCGGTTCCTCCAGATTAGATACACGAGCTCTTAACCTCCTATGCCACTGCTGCTCCTCGTTAGGCTCCCCCGTGCACATTGGCATTGGGAGGGTGTCTTCCTCGAGAGGGCTTTTCAGTCCTATGAGCCAGCTGAACCAACCCCTCCCATCCCACTCCCTATCGCAGGACTAATAAACCCTCTCAAGGGGCCGCATCTGGCCCCCGGGCTGCATGTTTGACACCCCAGACCTAGACTAGGGTCTAGGTCTGGCTGAAGATGGTTAATCTGCAGACACCTGAAGGTGGTTAATCTGCAGACACCTTTTCACTTTGCTAAACTGTTTTTGGTGTGCAATTTTTTTCAGCTGGGTGCAAAATTTTGGAGTTGAGGGTCTGAACTGCCTGCTGGATATACTGAAAGGCCTGCATGACGTGAAGGAAGAGGCTTCCAGGTAAGGTGTTGACCTAAAATTCTTTAAACAATACTTTGCAGCAATAGATCTCCTTTTCCCTGAATATGTATAGATGGCCAGCTTATTGGCTCAGTTATGTTTTTCATGTCTTTCATGAGCGTCATCAGTGGGTTGATCTGGAACAATTTTGCTGTGGGAAGAAGGGGTTTAAGATGTGTGGGGCAGGGTTTTTAATTTATGTATTTAGAAGAAGAAGAAGAAGAGTTTGGATTTATATCCCCCCTTTCTCTCCTCTAGGAGACTCAAAGGGGCTGACAATCTCCTTGCCCTTCCCCCCTCACAACAAACACCCTGTGAGGTGGGTGGGGCTGAGAGAGCTCCAAGAAGCTGTGACTAGCCCAAGGTCACCCAGCTGGCGTGTGTGAGAGTGTACAGGCTAATCTGAATTCCCCAGATAAGCCTCCACAGCTCAGGCGGCAGAGCTGGGAATCAAACCCGGTTCCTCCAGATAAGAGTGCACCTGCTCTTAGCCACTATGCCACTGCTGCTCCTAATTTAATTTATTTAAAATACTTATAAGCCACCTTTCTATACAAATAGGTCCTTCAGTGTTGTATGTGTATTGGTTGTGGTCAGTTTTTAATGGTGAGTTCTGTGTGGCTTTCAAATGGGGCTGGAAGAGCATGTAGGAATTAAAACAGTAGAGCAGGAGGGTATCTCAAGGGTCATCTAGTCCAACCCCCTGCACAGTGCAGGGAATTAAAAACTTCCTCCCCTCCACATCCCCGGAGACCCGTGCTCCATGCCCAGAAGAGGGCAAAAAACTTCCAGGATCCCTGGTCATATTTGGCCTGAAGGAAAATTCCTCCCTGACCCCGAAGTGGTGATTGGCATTACTCTGGGCATGTAAGAGAGAGTTGAGCAGTGACTCACCCCTTCCTGCCCTGCCCCTCATGATCTGCCCAAGTTCACAGAATCAGCATTGTTCTCAGATGGCCATCTAACCTTTGCTCTAAAAACCTGTTCTAGGGATGGGTAAAATTCTGTCTGCATAGATGGGGAAGGTGAAACATGTTATGGTCTTATTCAAAGGTTATCCTTCCCAACCTCCACCCCCCACAAATTCTTATGGAGTTTTCAGCTGATGACATCAAATATGGGTGCTTATGTGGGCACGGCAAGAAAGTGGTACTTCACCATCTAGGAATACTCACCACTTTACTTCCTCTCACTTCCTAGCCACTATGACACCCGGATCAAGCACGAGGTCATCAGATGCTTAAAGGCTTTCATGAACAATAAAGTGAGTCTTCTATATATATATATTTGCGTACGTGTGCGTTGCAAACTGGCAGATTTGAGAAGGCAGACTGCAAAGTGTGGGGGATCGGTTGTGTTTAAGCCCTCGGCGTAGCTTAGCACTATACAGCAATACGATGAAAAGAGGTGAAAAGAGAGAGTTGGTGCTTCGGACTCACAGTCCAAGAATAGAGACTGAAAGGCAGAAGGAGAAGAAAAGGTAGAAGCTTCAGACAATTGCACGGGAAACACGTTGAGAGCTTTATATATCTCTGTATTGTCGAAGGCTTTCATGGCTGGATTCAACTGGTTGTGGTGGGTTTTCCGGGTTTTGTGTCCGTGGTCTAGTAGATCTACCAGACCACAGCCACGCAGCCTGAAAACCCACCACAACCGGTATACATATCTAGTTTACAGAAGGGGAAAGAACCTGTCTGGCTCTAGTGCGAACTTTAAAACTCTATTTTCAATTAAAACAATTAAAACATTTTATATAGCAGAACCACAACTCTTGTGTGTATTGGTTGTGGTGCGTTTTCTGGGCTGTGGGGCCCGGAAAACCCACCACAACCTGTTGAATCCAGCTGTGAAAGCCTTCGACAATACTTGTGTGTATTGTTCATTGTTTTATTGTTGTTGTGTATGTTCTTGTTGATGATTAAGAGTTGTGGTTCTGGTATATAAATGTTTTAATTATTTTCATTAAAAATAGAGTTTTAAAGTTTGCATTAGAGCCAGATAGGTTCCTTTCCCTTCTGTAAACCAGATATTGTCTCTGGGTCACTATATATATATATTTTGCAATCTATACATATCTACCAGATGGGAAGAGGTGAGGGGGAAACAAAGGGTGAAAGGAAGCAGCTGTGATAGTTCACGTTCATAAGTGGGTTGGTGTTGCTAGACTGAGAGGAGTGCTCTGCTCTTCTGATTGGCCAAGGAATGAAGGCCTTGAGGGCGAGGAAGTATTTCTACAAGATGCAAAAGCAAAGGAAAGGCTGCGGATCGAATGAAAGTGAAGTGGGAACCCGATCAGGATGTTGAGCGGCATAACTGCAAAGAGCTGCAAAACTGAAGAAGAGAAGAAGCGTGGTCAAAGAGCTCAAGCTGAAATTCCAGAAGAAGAAAAAGAAGAAGGGTTTGGATTTATATCCCCCCTTTCTCTCCTGCAAGGAGACTCAAAGGGGCTTACAAACTCCTTTCCCTCCTCCCCTCACAACAAGCACCCTGTGAGGTAGGTGGGGCTGAGAGAGCTCCGAAGAACTGTGACTAGCCCAAGGTGACCCAGCTGGCGTGTGTTGGAGTGCACAGGCTAATCTGAATTCCTCAGATAAGGAATTCCTCCACAGCTCAGGCGGCAGAACTGGGGATCAAACCCGGTTCCTCCAGATTAGAGTACACCTGCTCTTAACCACAAGCCAAGAGCATGACATAACTCACACCTTAATAATATCAATACCGTGTAGAGTTTATGTACGTTGACCAGATAAAAACAGGAACTAAAGGTGGAATTTGAAAACTGTAGAGATTAATCAGAGATCTTCTTGAAGATGAATATAGTCATGAAGGGTCTTTCTATACATGGAACGAGGAAGGAAAGAATTATGTGGGTAGGACAAAAACAAAAAAAAGCTCTATTTTAAAAGTTCAGTTTAAGGAAACAGGAAGACCTCCACTGAAAGAAGTCAGAAAGCAAAGCAGAAAGATATTAGCTTGGAAGGAACAAGTTTGGAAACAGAACAGTTCAATCACAAGCTATCAGTGAAAAGTAATAAACAGCTCAAACCAAATGAAAAAATGTAATAGATGTAGGAAAGTAAAACAGAAACGTTCAAGGTAGAACTGTGTGGAGTCGCCAACATTGAGAGGAGATACTTGCTGAGAAATGCTGGAGGAAATCATGGAACAGACGGAGACAGAAAAAGTTGCAGTGGCCAACAGGCAGAAGTTTGTCTTGTTAGTCTAGGGCAGGGGTAGGGAACCTGCGGCTCTCCAGATGTTCAGGAACTACAATTCCCATCAGCCCCTACCAGCATGGCCAATTGGTTGTGCTGCTCTCTCTGGTTGTGACGTCCCTCGCTAGCGGTCTCTTCTCAGGCTCCCCCAGTCCCGGCACGCGTTGTATGGATTTGTGCTAGACTGGCCAGTTCACCATCACCGATATTTTTGTGGGCTCTCTTTTGTAGTTTGGAATTAAGACCATGCTTGAAAGGGAGGAAGGCGTCTTATTGCTGGCAAGAGCTGTAGACCCCAAAGTCCCTTCCATGATGATTGATGCCCTCAAGTTGCTGTCGGCCCTCTGCATCCTTCCTCAGCCCGAGGACATGTGAGTGACAATGTGTGGTTTTTAGCATAATTATTTCTGTTGTATGCTGGTGGGTGTGCGGGCAGCTCCGCATTTGGGCCTTCTTTCGAGTATAAAAATCGAAGTACACATCTAAATTTCATGTTTTCAATGCACGTCCTTTTTATCGTTCTTAGCAAAAATTTTAAGAAATATCCACTACGTTATTGACAACTTCTTCTACTTACAGTTCAGCTCAGCATTTTCTTGATGTAGAAATAGATTGGAAACTAGAACAGGTGCACCTAGGGGAAAAAATAGCTCTATTAGGTTCCCTGAAAGCAAAACCGTACAAGGAGGAGTCAGCAAGAGGCTGGGGGGGGGGGGGGGGGGGGGGCGGGCGCGGGCGAAGTCAGAGACCTGGCCATGATAACAGGTCCTAAGGTAGCTGCAGTGGGTTTGAGGTCTCTAACATACTTTGAGAATGATCATCTCTTCATTAACTGCACAGTGGAACGCCTCGTCGATCCACTCCTTTTACTTTTTATGTTGTTGGAGGGAAGGGTGTTGAACTACTGAAGCATTTCTCTGTTTTTTGATCAAGAACAGTGCCCGATGGAGGAGAGTATGAAAAATAGTCTTTACATACTGGACCTAATCTTCTACACCTTTTGTGCACCCTTGTGAATACAGCAGTTTCGTGGCTTCTACAAGAGTCCGGTTCTGACACTGCTGTTCTTAAGTGGGGAATTAAATTTCAGAGTGGGTCTTTTAAAGACACAGCCAGTCAGTCATTGGTCGCTTGCACCCTGTTTCCATCCCAGGAACAGCTTGGTGTTTCTGTCAAGCTTTCAAACATTTATTCCCCTGTAAACATGAAGGTGAGGAAACTGAGAATTTGTGGGATTCTAAGAGGTAACGCATGCTGCCCCAGAGAACTTTCTAAAGCATTGTTGAAGGCTTTCACGGCCAGAATTGTGAGTTTTCCAGGCTAAAACGGCCGGCCTGTGGCCACTGCATCATGGGAAACCCACAACAGCCCCCTCTCTGATGCTTACAGGAGCAGAGTGTTGCTTTTGCTTTGGCGCGTCTTGCTTTTTCTCAATGCCGGTGCTGATTTTCTTTCCTTCATCCCACATAGGCATGAACGTGTTTTGGGGGCCCTCACCGACCGAGCAGAAATGGATGAAGTGGAGCGGTTCAAGCCCTTACTGGACGGTTTGAAGAGTGGCACCTCAGTGGTGTTGAAGGTATGTCTGGCACCATGAACCCTGTGGGCTGGCTTTGGTAGGGGTGAGGAGGAGAGTTGTTCTTCATCCACTGGCAGCTGTGGTGTTTTTCCCCCCCCCCCCCCCTGCTGAAGCGGCTTGGCCTTCTCTCACCAGGAGAGGCTGAGGCCTGGCTTAGTCTGACATGGAGCCTGCCTGCGTTCTTTCCTCAGGTCGCCTGTCTACAACTGATTAATGCCCTGATCATCCCGGCAGATGAGTTGGACTTCCGGATGCACATCCGCAGCGAGATGATGCGATCCGGACTGCAGCGGATCCTCAGGGTGAGAAGCCGCGGGTTTGCCTTTCCTGTTGCCTCAGCAGAGATGAAATCTGCCACCTCAGTGCCCAGTTCACGGTGGGAAACCCATTGAAGGTCTGTGAGCACCATCCAAGGACTTTGCAGCCCGATGCTCGGCCGTCAGCTCCTTTATGGATTTTTGCAAGGGTGTTTGATGTCCTTTTCCGGGTGGGTTGTTACATCTGAGGCCAAGCAGAAAAGGAAGTCGCGTTCTCATTGCGCTGGACTTTTTGCGAGTGTTTGGTCTTGGCTTTCATGGAACGTGATAGGCCAGGGAGTGCTCTCGGAGGATTCCTTCTTCTTTCTCCTACTGTTTGCTCAACCAAGTGGTCGTGAACAGCCGCTAAGAGATTATGGACGAGCAATTGATGGAAAGCTGGCCGTTTTGTAAAAGGCTTATATATTTGCCGCTGATCTTTCCTGAATTTCTACAATGGCAGCCAGAAAATCTACCAGCAACCCTGTGTGTAATCCATCCGTCTTTGCTTCTCAGCAGCTTAGCATTGTTAGCAGCTGGAAAGGTTGAATCATTACTAATTAGGGGTGGAGTTCAGCTCCCAAGAATTCAGGACTTAACAGTACATGATCTATTTCAGAGGTCTGCAACCTGCGGCTCTCCAGATGTTCATGAACTGCAATTCCCATCAGCCCCTGCCAGCATGGCCATGCTGGCAGGGGCTGATGGGAATTTTAGTCCATGAACATCTGGAGAGCCGCAGGTTGCAGACCCCTGGTCTATGGCAAGGGTGTCAAACGTGCTGCCCTGGGGCTGGATCCAGCCAAATTGGGAGTGGGGTGGGGGTGTCTCAGCTGGCTCGTGGGCCTGATAAGTTATCTCAAGGCAGCAACCCTGCTGTGGCTTGCCAGTCCAGGCACCATCCTAGTGCCGTTCTGGGGCCAGCTGAGGCAACCACACACACATCAGTGTCAGCCCAATGAAGTAACATTTGTGTTATATTCAGCCCTCTAATAAATGCATTCGATACCCCTGGTCTATGGATTCAGTACAGTTAAGAGCGCAGTTACATGTTGTCTCTGAATATGGAATTCCAGCATAAGAGAATTGCAGATGGTGAGGCATTAAGGCATAGGTGTCAAACTCTTGGCCCTCCAGATGTTATGGACTACAGTTCCCATCACCCCCTGCCAGCATCATGCTGGCAGGGGGATGATGGGAACTGTAGTCCACAACATCTGGAGGGCCAAGAGTTTGACACCTGTGCCTTAAGGCATGCCAACACAAAGGCGCGTCTAGATGTAGGAGACGTTAAGTCGCAGAAATACACTGGGATACGAACAGACCGGGGAATACCGATGGTAGAGGTTGAGTAGACTCTTCTTGCCCTTGCTGAAGTTCTTTCGTAGTCCAGCTATTTCAGTTGGCTGTCAGTCAGAGGACTCCAGTGAACTTGTGCCCTGGAGTTACAAAGGTGTGGGTAGGAACAGGTATATGGGTGGGGAGCATCTTGCACTCGTGCGATACTCCCATAAGGAAAGAAGAAAGCTCGATCGCTCTTGCAAAATCTTCACTTGTGATCTTTCAGGCCCAGTTGGCTGTTAGAACACAATCCTCAGATGGTTTTCATGGGCATCTGATTTCTTCCCATGGGCCTCTTAATTTTTTGATTCCTGTTTTCAAAGTTTTTTCTCTTGCAAGGGCTAAGAACGTGTCCAACTGGGACCCCCAGAATTCTGAGAGGAGGCGTGAAAGGGCTTTATGGGATTGGCAGGGATCAAGTCACTCCTTGTGGATCCCACATTGAGGCAAAGAGAAGAACCGGTACCTGCAGAAATGAGAGTAACCATTTCGGTTTTTTTAAAATAGGACTTGCATTCGCAAGACAATGAGGAGCTGAAGGTGCAGCTGTTACTATTTGAAGAATATTGCGAGGAAGATTCTGCGGAACTCCGAAACCGTTTGGAGGACATTCGCATAGAAATGGAATATCCTTCTGCTGTTCTGTGAGCCTGGAGGAGGGGGAGATGTTCCTTTTCTTGTGGCCTAAATTGGTCCAGGGGTGGCCAACCTATGGTGCTCCAGATGTTCATGGACTACAGTTTCCATCAGCCCCTGCCAACATGGCCATTGGCCATGCTGGCAGGGGCTGATGGGAACTGTAGTCCATGAACATCTGGAGCACCATAGGTTGGCCAGCCCTAATTTAGTCTAAATGAGGTGTAGTGCTGCCTACACATGTGGCTAATGGCTTGGGGGTGATGCCCACCTTCTGTGCCCTTGGCAGCAACCCCTCCTTTCCAGTGACCCAAGGCTCAGCTTCACCCTAGATCAGGGGTAGGGAACCTGCGGCTCTCCAGATGTTCAGGAACTACAATTCCCATCAGCCTCTGTCAGCATGGCCAATTGGCCATGCTGGTAGGGGCTGATGGGAATTGTAGTTCCTGAACATCTGGAGAGCCGCAGGTTCCCTACCCCTGCCCTAGATCAATGAGGCTTGACCTCAGACCTGAGTGTGGAATGGCGTTGATTCCAGTCCCTCTTTGCAAGACTGTTGGAAGGGAAAGACTGCATTCTTTTACTCCTGCTGCACGCACACAGGTGGGAAATAAAAGCTGCCACAGGGATGCTTGGAGTTGGAGTCGAGGCACCGGCATCCCTTGGAGAAGCAGAGAGGAATATGGAGAAAGAAGAACAATGGAGAAAGGGAGCAGAACGGGACCATTAATTAGGATGTGTTTTGCTTTGTGATGTGGTGGAGATTTGTATATGGTGTTTGACCACCAGATAGCATCTAGAACAGTGTTT
Source organism: Sphaerodactylus townsendi (assembly GCF_021028975.2). NCBI lineage: Eukaryota > Metazoa > Chordata > Lepidosauria > Squamata > Sphaerodactylidae > Sphaerodactylus > Sphaerodactylus townsendi. The sequence continues at coordinate 35,766,459 of NC_059438.1, forward strand.
CCCAACATTTTCGACATCACGGAACCCTTGACCTCACTCTTCATATCTCATGATACCCCTGCCATCCCCCCCACCTTTCCCTCCCAGTGCCCCTGCTTGCCACCCCCACCCCCTTCTCCTCCCAGGGTGAAGGGAAGCGCTGTGGGCGGGAATTGGCTGCTGACCTTGCGGCAGGCCCTGCCCCCTGGGTCAGCTCCATGTCCTTGCTGGCACTGGCGGAAGACACCGCAAAAGTGAGGGGGGCTGGTAGCATTGCCACGGTACCCCTGGGACATGCTCACGGCACCCCAGGGTACCACGGAACCCTGGTTGGGAATCACTGATCTAGAACATATGCCTCTAAGCACAAACAGGGCAGAGGAAAGGAGCCTTTGTAACAGAGTCCTGTTTCAGGCCAAACCCACAGTGACAGCCCCTTCTATATCACATACATGGACCTATGCATTTTTATCCCTCTTTTCTTCCAGGGACCTCCGAGGGATTCTTCTCTCCCACCCTCACCTCCAAGTGATCCTTATAACAACTCTGTGAGGTAGTTCAGTAGATCAAACAGGAGTGACTATCCTGAGGTCAATCTGTGGGGAATGAACCTGGCTTTCCTGGGCCCTAGCTCTACACTAACTGCTACACCACACTGTCTCTCATATTCATTGGTAGGGGAAATAGGGGTTAAGCCAGTCAATCTTAAGAGAAAATGGCAACAATTGCAATGAAACCTACACTCAAAAGTTTGTTTGTTTGTTTGTTTGTTTTTTAGGCTTATATACTGCCCAACCCCCAAAGGGCTCTGGGCGGTGAACAACATAAGATTCAGTACAAAAAACATAAAATCAAATATAATTTAACCACTAAATACATAAGTTAAAAGCAGCAATTCATACATAATACAACAATATAATATAACAATGCCCGCTAAATCCCTCTTAGACCCTCCCAAGAGGGGAGAGAAAAAAGGGTGGGTCCTACAGGTGGTAGTGGACCCTATACATAAGATGGGGGGGGGGGCAATTTCAGCGGCTGGACACTCCAAAGGCCCGGTGGAACAACTCCGTCTTACAAGCCCTGTGGAACTCGCCAAGGTCCTGCAGGGCTCGGACAGCTGGAAGAAGAGTGTTCCACCAGGCAGGGGCCAGGGCTGTAAAGGTCCTGGCCCGAGTGGAGGCCAGCCGCATCATGGAGGGGCCAGGGACTGTCAGCAAGTTGGCCTCCGCTGAGTGCAGAGGCCTAGTAGGGACATATGGGGTAATGCGGTCCCGAAGGTATGAGGGTCCCAGGCCTTATCAGAACATACCCTGTGTTGCGTCCCAGAGAGAGATGCTTGTTGTGAGAGAATGGTTCCACAGGTCGGTAAAATACAGATGTTCCCAGTGGTGGATATGGATTGCCCTGTCTTGTTTGGAAGGTTTTGGTGACTGTCAGTGGGGAAGGAGTTGAATGTCTGGGTTAGCTTCCCCTTGGGGTCACTTTTTCAGGTGTTTTTTGCCTCCTTAACTTCCCCCTCCACCGACTTTGGAGAGATATTCCAGATTCTTCTCAACACAGTCAAGGATTCAAAGGCAGAGCAACATTTCCTCTCTCTTCTGCAGCATCTCCTGCTCATCCGTAATGACTATGATGCCAGGTAAACGGGGACACTGTTTCACGATACGATAACCTTTGTTAGGCATAGATTAAAAGTTGTTTACGATCTAGCAAAAAACAAAACAAAACAAAAGACCTTTAATCAGAAGTGGCAGTAAATTGACAGGAATAAAACAAATGTCAGAAGAGAATAAAAGTTAAATTTTCTATAAGATGTTATGGTAAAAATGGATAAAAACATAATTTTACGACGTTATAAATACAAATACATATTAAAAACGCCCATGGTTGTGTCTCTTTTGGGAAATGTGCAAATACCAGTAAAAGAAACTTCACAACTTCTTCAAGAATCTCAACATCGCTACTGTGGAGAAAGAAAGCCAATCTAGATGCTACTATGACCCCAGGTTTGTCGGCACGAACACTGCAAAGCAAGGGACATCTAACTTTTTAGTATTTTGGGCAATCAAATAAAATATGGCTGATTAATTCACTGGTTCCAGTGCTGATTGTTGTGTGTGCCGCTTAAGGGGAGAGCAGAAATTAAGAACATTAAAACTAGCTCAGGATGCATGGATGAGGGTGACCATTATTAACTGTTTCCCCGAAAACAAGACAGGGTCTTATATGAATTTTTGCTCCAAAATATGCATCAGGGCAGTGATGGCGAAATTTTTAGAGACCGGGTGCCCAAACTGCAACCCAAAACCCACCTATGTATCGCAAAGTGCCAACACGGCAATTTAATCTGAATACTGAGGTTTTAGTTTAGAAAAAGCAACTCACACATTAACATCTTTTGTCTTAAAAGAAAAACACAATAACAGAACTTTCAATGATACAAACAACGTTTTATTGAAAGGTAAAAGTTTGCACTGGCATGCTTTTGAACAATTAATGTGATTTTTGCTGTTGTATGCATGCTGATAATTTGTCTAACCTTGGCTCATACTTTGTAAGTTTGAGAGCAACCCATGCAGCACTCATTTGCCTCTGTCAGAATGGCCCTAATTCTGACTAGGTGGGGTGCTCAGGGCGGTAAGGGATGCTCCTCTCCCTTTCCTGCCAGTTGGTCGGGGACTGGTTTTGCTCAATTCTTTATCGGTGTGAAATGCCTTCTGTCTTTTGTACTTTTGCTTTGATCCTGTGGGAATAGGATTGGCGCCACGAGCCTAGGGACCTTGCAAGATCTCTCCTCCCCGCCCTGGGCTCTCAGGCATTGAAAGCCCCATTGCTCTCTCTCCCAGGGGAGGGGGCCCCTTAACAAACAGTTCACCCCAATTGGGGTAAACGCCTGAATCCCACCACTGCGCCCAACCTGCTCTTGGCAGATGCACTCCTCCCAATGGAAGCTCTTTGCCCGGGCTGCTGCTTTTTATCCCTACTCCCAAAGTTTTAGTTTGGTCCCAAAAGTTACACGCCAAGAAAAGCGTGCCAGCCTCCAGTCTCCCAAGCCTTGTGTGGGAGAGGGGGTACTCGCAGGGCAGTAGATGGTACTTGCAGCAAATCAGGTAGACTCAAGAGGACCTCCCTGAAGCTCAGTCCCAGTCGGCAGAGCGCCTTGTGCACGGCCGGCCTGTGCAGCGTGACTCCCAACGCGTCTGCTGGCAGCCGCCTCTGGCTGGGTGAGGGGGGAGGGGGAGATGATGGCATGCGTGCCCACAGAGAGGGCTCTGAGTGCTGCCTTGGGCACGCGTGCCATAGATTTGCCATCACAGCATTGGGGCTTATATGAAAGGATATGAAAGGAGCTGAGTTGGCTGTGGAGAGAAGCACTGAACTGGGGAATAGCCTGCTGGGAGTAGTGGTGTAGCACCCAGGGGACAGGAAGGGTTCTTGCCCCGGGCACGTGCCGGGGGGCATTCTGGGGCAGGGGCGTGGTATGTGCCCTGGGCCCAGTTCCCCCTCGCTACGGCTCTGACTGGGGGAGCTGGGATTTGGAATAGTAACCCTCTCTTTCTCCCCACTTTTAGGCCTCAGTATTTCAAGCTGATTGAGGAGTGCATTTCCCAGATAGTCCTGCAAAAGAACGGGACCGATCCAGATTTTAAGTGCAAGCACATTGACATCAATGTTGAAGGATTGATAGGTGAGTCCAAACATAGTTTGCTTGGCTCCTGAAAGAGCTGTGCCTTTATTTTTCCAGAAGTACCAATAGATCTTCTTCCCCTAGGCCATCACTAGCAGAATAACTTGTAGGGTATTTTTAAAAATTATTTTTTACTATTTTCCAAAATATATTAAACAGAGTAGAAACGAAGAAATATTAGAAAATAGTTGAGATTGAAGCATGAAAGATATCTACCCACAATTGTATTAAATACACATTACATAATGGATCCAAATAGAACATTTTCAGGTTACTGCAGAGACCGTTGTAAAAATCTTTGTCATTTGTCCAACAGCTCCAAAGCATATTTACTCGTCCATTTATTATATCTTAGTCATTATCAATTTTTAATCCTGGAGTTTTACATGTTCAATTCAGATTCATATAAAAAGAAAAGATCCCATTTCTCAGTTGTAGGGTATTCATAATCAATACACACTACAGAATTCTCTGTTGCTTGCTGCAAATTTTTGGCATCTTGATGCAGTGTTGATTATTGTTGTTGTTTGAAATCACAGCCACCGGATCTTCAGCTGATGTTGGCCTTTATACGTATAACTAGCAGTAAAACCCATTTTAAAATGAAATAAAATGGGCTCTTGATGGGGCCCGGGAGGGTGGCAGGAGAGGGCTGCCCCCCACTCCCATTTTCCAAGCCCTGTGCAATATGGGAAACAGGCAAGCCCCCCCTCCCCAATCCTAGGTGAGGATTGGGCTGCTCCCCCCCTACCTCGCTTCCCAAGGCCTGCAGGTCGTGGGGTACAGGGTGGTTGGAATGCAAGGGACGCAATTCCAACCAATGAGAATCCTGTATACCCATTGGCTGGGGGTTCGTTGTCAAACATTCCAAACCCTTAGCAAATTAAGTATAGGGATATTCTTCTCAAGAACCTAGAGGATGTGGTAATGGGTCGGCTTTTGTAATGTATATGTGCAGATCCAATCAGTGTGACGTTTTGTAACTGATAGATGGAGATTTTATCAATATGTAGATGGTTCAAGTGCTGTGCAAGTTTTTTTGGTCTGGCACCATTTTTGGTCTGACTTCCATTCTCAGATCTTGGTATTTTGTCCTGACAAAATAAGGATGACAGTGGTGGTGATGGTGCTAATAATAGTGTTGTTGTGGTTGTTATTACATACAAAACAGTCATGCCTAGGGATAACAGAACAGGCTGGCATGATGCAGAAGAGATCTCTGCCAGTTCTTCTTGTCAGTGAGGCCCTTTGTGGCTAGAGCGAGATCCGTTGTCAGGTCTTCAAGTTTCTTCAGGGAAGAGTGTGTCACGGACATTGACTTGGAGGCAAACCTGTGATAGGGAATCAGAATTATACCTGGAAAAGGAACTGCTTTGAGCTGCCAGGTGAAGGTGGCAAGATCCCCATTATGATTCTCCTCGTTGCTTCTTTCCCTGCAGACAACTTGGTCGACCAAACGAAAGTGGAAAGAAGTGAAGCCAAAGCCACTGAACTGGAGAAGAAGGTGATAACTAGTTGGTTTGTTTTCTGTACCTTTTTCTCCTCCGTGTCTCCTGAGTTTTCCTTTCTTTCCTTGACTTCAGTTCCCTTTGAGACTCCTGTGTTTCTGCAGCTTTTGAAATCTTCGTTTTCTGACTTCTTTGTTTGCTGTTCTTCCTTTCTATTTTCTGCCTTTCCACCTACACTCTGCTTGTCTTTAGCAACAGGAGACGGACGGGAACATGTGGCTTTAAACAAATAGTTTGGCAATTAGAGCAGGTCCCAGGAATTGGTAAATAACCTCATGGCTCAATTAGTCTGAGTTTAGTTATTGACAGTATGTCAGCCCCCGGGTCCAGAAATAATAGAAACTGAAGATTTGATCCGTCGTCTTTATTTGGCACCTGAAGGTAAGCATCAGCAAAGGCCAGGGGTCTGCAACCTGCGGCTCTCCAGATGTTCATGGACTACAAATCCCATCAGCCCCTGCCAGCATGGCCAATTGGCCCCTGGCAAAGACGATTCTGGAAAGCCCGTGCAAACACTCTGCCTATATCCCCGAAAGCTCCCTGCCCCCCCGTAGCCAAATGGCTCTACTCTACCCCTAGAACAAAGCACAAGAAGGCTAGGAACAGTTCACACCGGATAAGGAGCTGCACTTCCTTGCTCCAAGGCCGCAGACAACGGGAGAACGATAACTGGACACCTGCAGAGAAGACAACCTCACAGTTCCCTTGCAAATGCCTGTCAGCCCCAACTGACAGATGCAGGCTTGACACAGAGCTGCATAAGAAGAAAAAGAAGAGTTTGGATTTATATCCCCCCTTTCTCTCCTGCAGGAGACTCAACGGGGCTGACAATCTCCTTGCCCTTCCCCCCTCAACAACAAACACCCTGTGAGGTGGGTGGGGCTGAGAGAGCTCCGAGAAGCTGTGACTAGCCCAAGGTCACCCAGCTGGCGTGTGTGGGAGTGCCCAGGCTCATCTGAATTCCCCAGAGAAGCCTCCGCAGCTCAGGCGGCAGAGCTGGGAATCAAACCCGGTTCCTCCAGATGAGATACACGAGCTCTTCACCTCCCACGCCACTGCTGCTCTTAAGAAGCGTAAGAAGATCCTGAAATGTATAAAAGGGATGTCCAGAAATGGAAGCAGGCTCTTGGACATGGAAGGAACGTGTTCCCCTTGTTCATAACTGGTCCGTTCTCTTCTAGCTTCTGCCTGGCCAAGCACAATTGAGCTTTGGATCAAATTTTCTTTCAGTGGGAGCACAGAGACATTTATTACATTCTCCAATGTCTTCCTGTGTTTGTTTATTCTGTGTATATCCTGCTGTCCTTCCAGAGAACTCGAAACCAAGATCCAACAGAATTGTCTCAAAAAATCAAGCAAAATACTTTTCTTCCATAATTTTACAACCATTTTTTTGTGTACACTTTGCCAGAATTCTTCTATCCTGAATGTGATTTCTCCTTATGGATGCTTTCTGGATGAAGTAGTTATATGTAATAATAAGAAAAGTTTATACCCCACCTTTCTCTCCTGTAAGGAGACTCAAGGCAGCTTACAAACTCCTTTCCCTTCTTCTCCCCACAACAGACATCTTGTGAGGTAGGAGGTCTGAGGGAGGTCTGAGAGAACCGTGACTAGCCCAAAATTACCCAGCAGGAATGTAGGAGTGGGGAAACAAATCTAGTTCACCAGATAAGACTCTTCTGCTCGTGTCGAATCAAACCCGGTTCTCCAGATTAGAGTCCACCTGCTCATAACACCACACTGGCTCTCAGTGCAAGGATCCATCCTTCAAGAGATGTAGTTCTAGCCATGTAGAAGAGCCATGTTGTTGAGCTTCAACAGCCTCATGCTTGGCTGGGAAAAGGTCTTAATACTATTGTGGACATAAGAATGACCTTTCCGATGCTGAGGATGAAAGGGGGCTCATGAAAGGAATGATTTAAGTATTTGAGCGATGGAGAAACGAAAAGGAAAAAGATCAATTTGAAAATTGCCAAGTGAACCTTTGGTGAAAGTTGCAGTGTCCTAAAAGATGTGTGTCATTCTTTTATGCCTGTTCTTTCATACCTACAAACAACAAAAGAGATCATGAGGCTTGCTAGGCTGAGGGAGGAAGGAAAGGCCAGACTTTGTTTTGACTGGGGTGCTGTGTGGTTTCCGGGCTGTGTGGCCGTGTTCTAGTAGCATTCTCTCCTGACGTTTCGCCTGCAACTGTGGCTGGCATCTTCAGAGGATCCTTCAGAGGATTTGTTTTGATTCTCTCTGTAATTATCTCTGGAACCTTCCTAGGAGAAGGGAAAGTTCTGTTCTAGTCGTATTAAATGGGAACCAGGAATCCTCCTACATGTTCTTTCTTGGGAGTCAGATTTCCAAACAAAGACTGAAGTGGTTCTGAGGGGATAACTTCCTTACCTCGTTAAAGCGTCTCATCTCTGTAATGAAGGGAAAGGAAACTGAAGAGTGGGGCATGTAAAAGCTCCCAGATAATCCCAAGGGCCGGCTAGGATTTTCGGTGACGCAGGAAAGCTGCCGCCTTTGGAAAGGTGATCCTGGCCTAGACATAGAACAATTCCCTGGGATGATACGTAGGAAGGGCAGGACACAAATGAATTGAAGGAATAAATAAACATGTCTTGTCGAAGGCTTTCATGGCCAGAATCACTGGACAGGAGCACAGAAGCACAATCCAAAGGCCCAGAAACCACACAACACTGTGCTATGTCAGTCAGTCAAGTCCATTAGATTGGTCAATTGGTCATTCGGTCAGTCAGTTGGTCAGTCAGTCAGTCCAGTCGTTGAGTCAATTCAGTTACCCAATAAACATGTCCAGTCAGTCAGTCCCAGTCCAGTCAGTCCAGTCAGTCAGTCCAGTCCAGTCAGTCAGTCCAGTCAGTCAGTCAGTCAGTCCAGTCCAATCCAGTCAGTCAGTCCAGTCCAGTCAGTCTGCATCACTGTCTGTCTGTCATCTGTCCTCTGGCTCTGGCTCTGTCTGTCTGTCTATCTGTCTAATCTGTCTGTCACAGATCACAGATCAGTCAGTCACAAGTCCAAAGTCCAGTCCTCAGTCAGTCAGTCAGTCAGTCAGTCACAGTCAGTCAGTCAGTCAGTGTCTGTTTGTCTGTCTGTCTGTCTGTCTGTCTGTCTGTCTGTCTGTCACTTTCCCTGAGAATGGAAGACAGGTTTCCTTGTCTTTCTTCGTGAGTGAAATTGTTGCTACCTTGTGGTTCTTTCCTCTTGTGCCCTCCTCCTGCTATTCATTGGGAGGGTGAACAGAGGGCCCTGGCCATCCAAAATGGTGAGGAGACTTTTCCTTGCTGCTGCCGCCCTTGAAGATTTGTTCATGTAGCAACAACAACAAACCTTTATTGGCATTTAGATTTGTTAATATTCAAACATAACTTAGCAGGCTGTCTTCCAGTTTGTTAATGTCCATTGCTGTCATCGGAACCTTTTGCTTGTTAGTCCTCTGTGGTTATGGACCCCTTTCTGTTTATGGAAGCTGTATTTATGTTTAGCAGTAGCAAGTTCCCCCTCCCTCTCCTTCATCAGTGTAAACCTGTTTGTGTAGAGTTTGAATCTAAACATGAAACTCCATCCTGAGGCCTAGCCGGCATGGAGTATATTGTAACAATTATTGTGTAACTTCCCCTCAGCTGGAGTCTGAATTGACTGCCCGGCACGAGCTGCAAGTTGAAATGAAGAAGAAGGAAAGTGACTTTCAGCAACAAATCCAAGAGTTGTGTCATGAGAAGGAAGCCCTGGAGACAGAGAAGCAGCAGATCGAGTCAGAGAAGCAAAGTCTGGAAAGTTCTTCTTCTGCGCTGAATGATGAGGTCATAGTTGTGATGGGATTGGGATGAGTGTTATGAAAATTCAGTCTGAGATTGTATTGGCCCCAAGGGGTTCAGCACAATATGTTCTTCCACAGAGATTTAAAGAGACACTCCTTCACTCTTGGGGGTCTCCAGGTCTGTGTATTTACAAAGCATGGCATGTAAAGAGATTGGCTGCATCAGAGATCTCTTACTAGTCACTTGTGGATTTAAGCACGATGGAGTTCTCAGGTGGAGAAAAAATGCTGCTAAGCAAAGGAGATTTTTGTGAAAAGTTTATTACAGGATAGCAAGTGAGCGATAAAAGAGCACAGAAGCACAGTCCAAAGGCACAATTCAATTGTGGTAATATAATTACTGGGTGATCAAATGGGCAATTCAATTGATAAAACTAAGGCCCCTTCTGCACACGCAAAATAACGCGTTTTCAAACCACTTTCACAACTGTTTGCAAGTGGATTTTGCCATTCCGCACCGCTTCAAAGAGCACTGAAAGCAGTTTGAATGTGCATTATTCTGCATGTGCGGAAGGAGCCTTAGAGAATGAGAGATGGGAATGCAAGTATAAGAGAAGAAAGAGAGGGTAGGCTGTTCATAGCAGGAGGAAGGCAAGAGCTGTATAGTGAGACCCGTTTGCTGAGATTTTGGGGCTTGCTCATAACGAATACCGTATTTGAGGTATATCACAATGAGGAGGATATAGATGGGAAATACCTAGAGCAGGGGTAGGGAACCTGCGGCTCTCCAGATGTTCAGGAACTACAATTCCCATCAGCCCCTACCAGCATGGCCAACAGGAAACAGATGACACAGCATCTGTTCTTCAGGAATAACAATCTAAATTGGAATTTGGGCAGCATGAGTTTAAAAAAAAGAACCTGAAAACTCAATCTAGGCAAAAGCAAAATGGCGGAAAAGCAGAATGAGCGACCTTGAGTAATTTATAGAAGACGCAAGTTAAAAAGCAGATCGTATGTTCTGCTCTGAGAAAGCGGAGGTATTATTGAATCAGGAGAATGTGAAGAAACTTTAAAAAGCAGACGGTTTTTGTGTAGGCCGGAAAAGAAGAGGGTGGACAAGTGTTAATTGATGAGAGAAAGGAGGAGGTGGAGGAACCCGCAAGGTCAGAGAGGGGAGCAGGAACGTCAAGAACTGGGTCAGGAGGAAAACAGTACCAAAGATGGCTCCATCCAAAGTTTATTTTTAAACATTTGCTTTAGAAAAGTAAAGCAAACACATTTAGCTAGTACCAGTAGGTTAAGTATTTCGCTGCATGTTTCCAACAGAACTTATTTTTAAAAATCTAATTTCCCGTAGATATGTAATGATAAATTGTACACATGTGGATATTGTTGTGCACCGCCCAGAGCCCTTCGGGGATGGGGCGGTCTACAAATCAAATCAATCAATCAATCAATCAATCAATCAATCAATCAATCAATCAATATTTAATACATTCGCAAACTAATCCAGAGGGGAGTTCGGCTGCGCTACGGCCATCAGCTCGACAGTGGCGTGCCCCTACCTCATTGCAAGAGCTGTATGCAGCGCAAAAGACTGCACTGCCATTTTTGCCGCTGCAAGTTCATGGCAGCAAATGAGGGGCAATCCTGGGCCGAAAGGGCTCAGGAGACCCAGTGGTCCCGTCTCCGGGAATGCCCCCTTTAAAGTTTTGACCCCTTAGGCCAGTTCAAAACAAATTTCAAAAAATTTAAAAGCTAATACTTTAGAACCGTGGTGGCGAACCTTTGGCATTCCAGATGTTATGGACTAAAATTCCCATCAGCCCCTGCCAGCATGGCCAATTGGCCATGCTGGTAGGGGCTGATGGGAATTTTAGTCCATAACATCTGGAGTGCCAAAGGTATGCCACCCACTGCTAGAAGCACAACCGAAATTTGCATCCTAAGAATGCCAAAGATAACTACCCCGTTGTTTAAGTATTTCCATATTTTTGCTTTTTTTCCTGCATTCCTCCAGCATTAATATGATACAAAGTTCAAAGACCTTTATTAGGCATTAAAACATAGCAGAACTAAGTAATCCAAATACAGTTTAACGAGATAAAACAGGTACTCCTGTTTCATAAAGTGCATACTTCAGAGCGAAAGAGGAACCCAGGAAATTATTTCGTAATAGTGAGCAAGAATTTGGCCACTAACTCCAGTTGCTTGGGATTCTCTGTATTCAGAAGATAGTTCAATTTAAGATTAAAAAGGCTTGGATGGACCAATAAGGGATCCCCTAAAAACAGGTTTGGTCTAAAATTGTTAAATTTTGGACAGACTAATAAAATGTGCTCCAGTGACTCCTCAGAGGTTTGACAGTATTCACAGGTACGGTTTTGCTGTAAAGGTACCGTGAATCTCTCTGGGGAAAAGGTTAGTGGAAACATGTTGGTTCTCGCTCTGGTAAATAGCCACCTCAACTTAGGGTTGTTTAAGTATTTCCATATTTTTGCTTTTTTTCCTGCATTCCTCCAGCATTAATATGATAAATCAGCCCTTCCTCTTCCGCACATCCACGCCCAATTGGGAGGAGGGCTCATTGCTCCTGTGGTGAAGATGGCACTGAGCTATTTATTCCCTCCGAAACTGAACGTGACCCACAGATCCACAATTAGTGGATATAATTTTCTCATTTAAGAACATTATCAAATTATAGAAAAGGTGCATCTTTTAGAAACGAACGCGGCAAAATGTGTCTGTGCCGAGGAGAGTGAAGGAAATAACAAAAGGTCCAGAGATGGTCGGATGCTAGACAGGCTGTCGTTTCTTTTGCTAGTCGGGGTATCGGATTCCTTACTGTAACCTTAACTTGGCCTACCTCTTTTTGGGTCTAGGTTGCAATTCTCAAAAAAGAACTTGAAGATGCTAAGAAGAAAATGGAGGCTATCGCCAGTCTCCCGCCACAGCCTCTACCTGGTGGGCCTGCCATTCCCCCTCCGCCTCCGCTACCTGGTTCAGCTCAAGTGCCACCACCACCACCTTTGCCAGGAATGGCAGTAGTGCCACCGCCCCCACCTCTTCCTGGGGCAATTGGTGTGCCGCCGCCGCCGCCTCTTCCCGGTACAGTTGGAGTGCCACCTCCGCCACCTCCGCCTCTTCCCGGCGCATCTGGGTTTGTACCACCGCCACCGCCGCCTCTTCCTGGAGCGATTGGAGTGCCGCCGCCGCCGCCACCTCTTCCTGGCGGGCCTGGAATGCCGCCGCCACCGCCGCCTCTTCCCGGTGGGCCCGGAATGCCGCCGCCACCGCCGCCTCTTCCCGGTGGGCCCGGAATGCCACCGCCACCGCCGCCTCTTCCCGGTGGTCCTGGAGTGCCACCACCACCTCCTTTTGGTGGTCCTGGGATGCCCCCTCCTCCCTTGCCTTTTGGCTTTGGGGGCGTACCTGCTGCTCCGGCTCTTCCGTTTGGATTGGCGCCAAAGAGGATGTATAAGCCAGAGGTTCAGCTGCGGAGAACCAATTGGTCCAAGGTGGCATATTCTGCTAATTGCTTACTAGCTATTTCTGTCCCGCTTGGAGTTGCTCTTCCTCTTCTCCTGACAGTCCTCCTGTCAGGCTTGAAAGAATCACCCTCGTTCAGCTTAGCCAGGGAATGTTTGTTGTTTAGCCTTAAGTGGGTGGTCGTGGTGGTAAGGACGGGCCCATCCTTTCCTTTATTCTCAGGCTCCTTTCATCTAACGATTGGGAGCAGTAGATCGGGAGCCTTTATTTCCGTAAGGAAAATATGGCAGAGAGATACTTAACCTCTGCCAGCGTAGACCTTGGGTCTCCATCCACCAACAAGTAGGGGACTGTATTATCTTTCATTATGGCAAAAGCTAACTTAGCTAAAATGGGGGCCATTCAGAAGTCATAAGAACATAAGGAAGAGCCTGCTGGATCAGACTAGAGTCCATCAAGTCCAGCACTCTGCTACTCGCAGTGGCCCACCAGGTGCCTTTGGGAGCTCACATGCAGGATGTGAAAGCAATGACCTTCTGCTGCTGCTGCTCCTGAGCACCTGGTCTGCTAAGGCATTTGCAATCTGAGATCGAGATTGGTAGCCGTAGATCGACTTCTCCTCCATAAATCTGTCCAAGCCCTTTTTAAAGCTATCCAGATTAGTGGCCATCACCCCCTCCTGTGGCAGCATATTCCAAACACCGATCACGCGTTGCGTGAAGAAATGTTTCCTTTTATTAGTTCTAATTCTTCTCCCCAGCATTTTCAATGTACGCCTCCTGGTTCTAGTATTGTGAGAGTCATGATAAGAGTTGCATTGAGGGCATTCCAAAATGGGAGTCAGCCTTTTTTTAGGTTGCCTTGACAAAATCTGTCTGGGTAAGGCAGATTCCTGCATTGCAGGGGGTTGGACTAGATGGCCTTTGGGGTCTCTTCCAACTCTGTGATTCTGTGGTTATGGTATCCCCCCCTGGTAAGGCTGCCAAAGGGCAGCATTCAGCTATGCGAGAATGAGTGCTCTACTATATCAAGGGACTGTTCGGTTTCTAATGTAAGCTGGAATTTTTGTATGGGGGAGAATCCCAAAGAACTGGGTGGAGCACACTCTTAGAGCTTGTGTAGTAGAGCTAAAGTAGTCTAGTCGTTTTACACTTCTGAATAATTGATAGGGATTCACTTCTTCCAAGCCTCAATTCATCGTCCTTTGCTAGACCAAGGATGTGCAATTTCTTATCTACTTCTTGCATCCAATGGGGATAGAACTGATCATTATTAAGTTCCTGAAGCAGGCCAGGTAAGGACGAGCTGTTAAGCTGCACACCTGGCGATATGGCTTTAGGAGGCTAGAAGACATTCGCTCTCATCCTCACAGTCACTGTACCAGAATGGTGAAGTGAAGGCAAAAAACCTGTCACTGTTAAGGAATTGGAAACACCTGACAGGAATTCTTAAAAAAATGTAACAGGTGCCGGAGAGGTAGCTTTGTTAGCCTATGGCTGCAGAAAGCAGACTTCTGTAGTGCCTTAAATGCGAAAAGACTCGGTGAACTAGCATGAGGGTGGTGAAATTCAGAACGGTTTCTTCTCAATGGGAACGTTCATGCATCTCTGTGCATTCGTTAATACGGCAAAAAAATTTCTTTTACGCCTTTATGGCCCTGTTGAGAGGCAGCATTAAGTATGCAGAGCTCAGATACACACAAGAAAAAGAGCAGCGACTGTGCCTAATGTCTATAATTGGTGACGCTCTCGTTCTGGCTGTGCTGTGTGTGGAGAGAAAAAAGGCAGAATCAAACTTACTGGGGAATTCTAGTTTAGCTCCGTAGCTGCCAACTGAGGCTGACCTTTTGTGCCCCTGCCATACTTCTGTTCTGCGAAAGCTTCTGCCACGACAAATCTCTTTGCATTCGGGATGACGGTTTGGGTTGAATTTTATGAACCACGAGTGAGTGGCCCTCCCTCCATGCCCTGGCTGCTCCTGACTCCTGTGGGGCTCTTGGGAGCAGGTATGAAGCAGGAGTCCACAGAAAGAGGGGTGCGGAAGTGGCAAAATTCAATTTGCAGAAGAATTCAGTTGTGGGGTGGGGGTGATGGTTTCCACTTTCCTCTAAACCTCCAGCACCAGATGCTGTTCTCCTTCTGAGAGTCGCTTGCCCCTAAAGAGCAGCTTTTCAGGGAGTAACCGGGACAGAAGCGCGAGGACCCAACCTCTAGTTTTTTAAAAAAAATGTGCTGCTTTAGTCAAATCACAGTAGACTTTCAACCCTGTAAGGCAGAGGCAGGGGCTGATGGGAATTGTAGTCCATGAACATCTGAAGCCCCAGAGTTGGACACCCCTGCTGTAAGGATTTCAAGGCAAGAGTGGTTTGCCTTTGCCTACCTTTGCGTCGCCACCCTGGTGTTGCTTGGTGGTCTCCCATCCAAGTACCCTTGGTGGTCTCCTATCCAAGTACCCTCCCATCCACGTACTCTATATCTACCCTGTTTCCCCGAATATAAGACATCCCCCCAAAATAAGATGTAGTAGAGGTTTTGCTGAAGTGCGAAATATAAGGCATCCCCCAAAAGTAAGACGTAGCAAAGTTTTTGTTTGGAAGCATGCCCGACGAACAGAACACAGAAAAATAAGGCATCCCCTGAAAATAAGACATAGCGTATCTTTGGGAGCCAAGATTAATATAAGACACTGTCTTATTTTCGGGGAAACACGGTACTAACCGGAGCCAACTTTGCTTAGCTTGCACGATCTGGGGAGATCAGGCTACCCTGGCCCCATCCAGGTCAGGGCTTAAGTGTACGGGGTGTTCCTTTATTTGGTGTGTTGAGAAAAATGTGTATCCTAAAAAGCGCATCATAAAAAGTTGTGGATTTTTGTCTTGTGTCTTTATAGATTACGGCTCAGGAGCTCTCCCAGGACTGTTTCTGGGTCCAGGCCAAGGAGGACCGTTTTGAGAACGAAGATCTCTTTGCCAAGCTGACCCTCTCCTTCTCAGTTGCGCAGAGCAAATGTAAGCGCTGCGCTCGGGAGCGGGGATCCGGGGTGGGTTGGGGGGCTGCCTTCCACAATCATCCCATTGGAGCGCTTCATCATAATACCCCCACTGACCATGGCAGGAATCAGCAAGCTTCTTGAGTGTTTTCTTGATAAATGGTTAGAATTTTTACAGGGACATCCACGTTCATACATGCGTGGTGAATGTTTGGCAGGGAGTCAGAACAGCTCGCAGCGTCCTCAAATGGGTTTTGAAGGGTTTGACATACAGCTTCTCTTCAGGCAGTAATGATCATTGGGAGACATGTCTAAGGCTTGCCTTGTGGGTCAGACCAGAGATTCATCTAGTTCAGTGGTGGCGAACCTTTGGCACTCCAGATGTTATGGACTGCAATTCCCATCAGCCCCTGCCATCATGGCCAATTGGCCATGCTGGCATGGGGCTGATGGGAATTATAGTCCATAACAACTGGAGTGCCAAAGGTTTGCCACCACGGATCTAGTTCAAGGGTCTGCAACCTGTGGCTCTCCAGATGTTCATGGACTACAACTCCCATGCTGGCAGGGGCTGATGGGAATTGTAGTCCACGAACATCTGGAGAGCCACAGGTTGCAGACCCCTAATCTAGCTAAGCACCTTTGCTCTGTTGGTAAAGGTAAAGGTAGTTCCCTGCGCAAGCACCGTGTCATTACTGACCCATGGAGTGACATCAGATCCCAACGTTTGCTAGGAAGACTAGGTTTGTGTGGTGTGCCATTGCCTTCCCCAGTTCTCTCTGTTTTACCTGCCAAGCAAGCTGGGTACTCATTTCACCAACCTTGGCAGGATGGAAGGCTGAGTCAATCTCAAACCAGCTACCTGAAACCGACTTCCGTCAGGATCGAACTCAGGTCGTGAGCAGAGCATGGACTGCAGTGCTGTAGCTTACCACTCTGCACCATGGGGCTAATTTAACTCTATTAGAAGAAGAAGAGTTTGGATTTATGCCCCACTTTTCTCTCCTGTAAGGAGACTCAAGGGGGATTACAAGCTCTTTTCCCTTCCCCTCCCCACAACAGACACCTTGTGAGGTAGGTGGGGCTGAGAGAGTTTAGAGAGAACTGTGACTGGCCCAAGGTCACCCAGCAGGAATGTAGGAGTGTTGGAAACACACCTGGTTCACTAGATAAGCCTCTGCCACTCAGGTGGGTGAGTGGGGAATCAAACCCAGTTCTCCAGATTAGAATCCACCTGCTCTTAAGCACTACACAGCGGCGACTCCCAAGTGGTTTTGGACTTTTGGTTTGGGTAGTGGCTGTCTAAAAATGTCTCAAAACCTTGCAAGTCAGGCATGCAGGAGACAGCCGTCCCATTTGCTCCTAAACCTCTGCTGCCTCCAGACATGGAGGTTTCAGTTTTTGCTCTGATGGGAGACATCAGTTGGTGGTCATCGTTCCCACAGTTCTTTCTAATCTGATTTTAAAAGCCTGGCAAGCAGGCATGTCATAATTGATGTCAGAAGAAAAAGAAGAAGAGTTTGGATTTATATCCCCCCTTTCTCTCCTGTAAGGAGACTCAAAGGGGCTTACAATCAGTGGCGTAGGAGGTTAAGAGCTCGTGTATCTAATCTGGAGGAACTGGGTTTGATTCCCAGCTCTGCCGCCTGAGCTGTGGAGGCTTATCTGGAGAATTCAGATTAGCCTGTGCACTCCCACACACGCCAGCTGGGTGACCTTGGGCTAGTCACAGCTTCTCGGAGCTCTCTCAGCCCCACCTACCTCACAGGGTGTTTGTTGTGAGGGGGGAAGGGCAAGGAGATTGTAAGCCTTTGAGGTCTCCTGCAAGGAGAGAAAGGGGGAATATAAATCCAAGCTTTCTTCTTCTTCTTCTTCTTCTTCTTCTTCTTCTTCTTCTTCTTCTTCTTCTTCTTCTTCTTCTTCTTCTTCTTCTTCTTCTTCTTCTTCTTCTTCTTCTTCTTCTTCTTCTTCTTCTTCTTCTTCTTCTTCTTCTTCTTCTTCTTCTTCTTCTTCTTCTTCTTCTTCTTCTTCTTCTTCTTCTTCTTCTTCTTCTTCTTCTTTCTCTTCCCCCCTCACAACAAACACTCTGTGAGGTAGGTGGGGCTGAGAGAGCTCAGAGGAACTGTGACTAGCCCAAGGTGACCCAGCTGGCGTGTGTGGGAGTGCACAGGCTAATCTGAATTCCCCAGATAAGCCTCCACAGCTCAGGCGGCAGAGCTGGGAATCGAACCCGGTTCCTCCAGATCAGAATGCACCTGCTCTTAACCTCCTACGTCGCTGCTGTTAAAGATGTGATTTAGCTGCACATGATGTGGAGGCCTTTGGTGAGCTTGAAACCTACAGTCAGGAAGCAGCACTGGACAGCTCCGAGGCTCAGACCTGTGAGAGAAAGGGACAAGAACAGATTATCTCTTGACTCTTCTTTCTCCTGTGGTGTGGGGGGGATGATTGTAAACCACTTTGAGACTCTTTCAGCAAAGAAAAGTGGGGTACACAAACCTCCTCCTCAATTAAAATTTAAAACATTCCTTTTATCCTGAGGAAAATACACTCCAGTTATGTCAGGGGATATAGTTAAATGGTATACATGTTGCGAGCAGACAGATCAAAATGATCTACATGACAGCTACTGTTTGAAGAAGCACCAGATGTAATTGTACAGAACCAGTTCAAATCAGATCACTGACCTTTACTGTGATAGGCTAACTGATGTATAAAAGTAGAGCCTGTACATGTGTGTCTAGGGGATTTTGAGTTGCTGCGGAGCATGCTGTCCATTTGTTTGCTGATTTATGTCTACACTGTAAATTATCTGCACCTAAGATAAAGTCTTCTTGGAAGAATATTCAGTTCGTGGTGTGGTGTTTTTCTTTGCTGTGCCAAGCCTGTTGCGGCTGCACTTCGCCTGCTTTGGTAACGCTACTTTCTGCTGGAAAAGGCCTGCTCTGTGTCAGTTATCTTTGTGTTTTCTTTGCTTTCTCCATCTCTGCAATACCCCTTGTTAAGATGAAGTCATCTCTGTGCCACGTAGCGGTACAAACGTTGGCACGCCGAGGATAATTCCTGCCACGCGTTATTTTATTTCCCCTCTTTTTTCCTTTTAATCCCTAGAGTCTGAACTGACTCCAGGACTGGACTGCTTTATAATGGAGAGGCGGGAAAGGGAAGCTAAGACTTCTTCCAGGTGGCAACGCATAGGGCCGTGTGTTTTGGAATCCTTTGGGAGCAGCAGTGGCGTAGGAGGTTAAGAGCTCATGTATCTAATCTGGAGGAACCGGGTTTGATTCCCAGCTCTGCCGCCTGAGCTGTGGAGGCTTATCTGGGGAATTCAGATTAGCCTGTGCACTCCCACACACGCCAGCTGGGTGACCTTGGGCTAGTCACAGCTTCTTGGAGCTCTCTCAGCCCCACCTACCTCATAGGGTGTTTGTTGTGAGGGGAGAAGGGCAAGGAGATTGTAAGCCCCTTTGAGTCTCCTGCAGGAGAGAAAGGGGGGATATAAATCCAAACTCTTCTTCTAAATCCAACCTCTCTTTGCCACTTGCGAGAAGTGAAGGCACGCTGGCGGGTGGGGAACGATAGGTGAATGGGACTCTATTCATGCAGTATATGATGCAGTGTACTCATTCCGGTCTGTTTTTTCCCTTTCTTTCATCACTGCGCTTCTGATGGAACCGAACACCCCCAATGGTGGCTGATTGCAGCTAAAGGTGAGTACTTAGATTGTTCGATGTCTTCTTAACCGTGCATTTTATTCCCGTTCATAATTTTAGCAAATGGTGCAACTCCATTTAAAAAAATTTTTTTTATTGTATCATTTGAATATGACATTTTATATTAATGCTTTTCTTCATTCGTTTTCAAACAATACATTTTTCCCCTTTTTTCCCCTCCCCCCTATATTTTTTCATAGTTTTTATCAAACAAACAGCAGTAAGTCCGTTCTTTGTAACAGTGCAACTCCTAACTTGTGTTCGTTAAAGCTGCAGTCCTCAAACATGTCGTTTCTGAGCCGAACACCCTCTTCTGACATAGGGACTGAAGCCAATACCTCTTAACTTTTAAATCTTTTTCAATGAACTCTGGAATGTCATTTTAGAACCCCCAGTTGATTCAACCAGAAAAGCAGCCAATGGGAACAGTTGGCATATTTCATCTTGGGCCACACAGTGTTCTTCCTATTTCTGTTTACCATTTTTTTGTTGCAAATTTGGAGCGCTGGACTTGGGGTTAAGCTAGTTGGGACCACTAAGCTTCGTTAAGTACGGAGAGGCAGGGAGGGACCAGTAAAGGGACCAATCAAAAGTGCCAGCAGCCCCAGCAGGTGTGGATGGATTTTTCTTGACATCGGAAAGAGCTTGCTCTTTTTAAAATTAAAAAAAAAATAGACTCATTCACAGGAGTCCTGAATTTGCTGCCTGGCTCTGCCCTGTGCCATTACCTCTTAGAGATGGGAAAGGGGTTCATTACCTCTTAGAGGCGGGAAAGGGATTCTTAATTCTGGGCTCACACAGTTGAGTCTCTTGAGAGCCGGCGTGGTGTAGTGGTTAAGAGCAGGTGCACTCTAATCTGGAGAACTGGGTTTGATTCCCTGCTCTGCCACTTGATAAGCAGCGGAAGCTTATCTGGTGAACTAGATTAGCTTGTGAACTCCCACGTACACCAGGTGGGTGACCTTGGGCGAGTCACGGTTCTTCCGAGCTCCCTCAGCCCCACCTACTTCACAGGGTGTTGATTGTGAGGGGGGAAGGGAAAGGAGTTTGTAACCGCCCTTGAGTCCCCTTACAGGAGAGAAAAGTGGGGTACAAATCCAAACTCTTCTTCTCTTCTTCTTTTATACAAAATGGTTATGGACAGGAGATGGAGGAGGAGGAGGAGGGGAGGAGGAGGAGTTTGTAAGAGAGAAGGTGCTGATTACAGTCAGTCCCCAATATCCTGGGAGTCCTTGGCCACCCACCGTCAAGGTCATAGGACCTGCTGAAGAGCCCGTTCTGTAGTGATGTATAAATAGGGAGGCTATTCTTGACAGCTGAAATGTATCGATTGTGCATTGACGAAAGCCTTTGAGGACTGAAAAGTACATCACTTGGCCAGGATCCAAATCCAGAATATAAAACTAGAGTATCACAGATCCAATTCTGAACTTGGTTTCAAGCTGTGGATCAAAAAATCCACTCTGGGAGGACAGGCATGGAGAAGGGGATGTTCCTGTAGATTTAAGAACATAAGAAAAAGCCTCTTGGATCAGACCAGAGTCCATCTAGTCCAGCACTCTGCTACTCGCAGTGGCCCACCAGGTGCCTTTGGGAGCTCACAAGCAGGATGTGAAAGCAATGGCCTGCTGCTGCTGCTGCTCCCGAGCACCTGGTCTGCTAAGACATTTGCAATCTGAGATCAAGATTGGTAGCCCTAGATCAGTGGTGGCGAACCTTTGGCACTCCAGATGTTATGGACTACAATTCCCACCAGCCCCTGCCAGCATGGCCAATTGGCCATGCTGGAAGGGGCTGATGGGAATTGTAGTCCATAACATTGGGAGTGCCAAAGGTTCGCCACCACAGCCCTAGATCAACTTCTCCTCCATAAATCTGTCCAAGCCCTTTTTAAAGCTATCCAGGTTAGTGGCCATCACCACTTTGTAGGGAAAACATTCTTAAATTTGTAGGGAAAACATTCTTAAACTTGTATATAAAAACTTGTATATAATGCAAGTATATCTATATAGGGGGACATTGAAAAAACCCTCAGAATTGTAGAAGGAATGTCTTTTAAGGCAATCCTAACACACCGTTTCTGAGGCTTCCTTGCCTGTGTTCAGGCCTGCTGATTGGATGGATGAGGTCACAGACTGAAAAAGCTACATGGGAAAGGAGGCAGCAAGACATAGGAGAGGCTGTGGGGGCTACCGGAAGAAGAAATCAGTTCTGGGGAGAGGGTACCAATGGGGAGGATGTGATTCCTCCTTTTTTTGGTGAGTCCTTGGACTCCTCTTTTTCCAGGATAATCAGTGAACAACCAAGGGCCCTTTTTGGTTCTGTCTGACATGAATTACAAACATAACCTAGAGCAGTGGTGGCGAACCTTTGGCACTTCAGATGTTATGGACTACAATTCCCATCAGCCCCTGCCAGCATGGCCAATTGGCCATGTTGGAAGGGGCTGATGGGAATTGTAGTCCATAACATCTGGAGTGCCAAAGGTTCACCACCACGGACCTAGAGTATGCAAAATGCAATATTAGAAATACCGTCTTAGAGATACTCGATATTGCCACTTGCGATGAGCAGTGATATCAAGCTTGCTTCTTCAAGAAGACTCAGAAAAGCTCAGTGTTTTCCATGTGCTAATTGGGAGGCAACTGTGGCCAGGATATGTGACCTTAGTGGACTGCTCCCCTGTCTGCCTCCCCATCCAAATCATCTCTCTATACCTTACCTGGTGCGGTTGGTAGAGAACCAGGACGCAGTATATCTCCATGGGTGTCAAATGCTAGATTCCTCCTGGGGAGACATGGGAATGGAACATATCTTTGGTCAGCCATAATTTGGCAAGAAGATGGTAGCTATTGATGAATTGCATGGGATTCCTCCAGGAACTATGGGAGTTCCACACAAAACATCCCAGTGGGCACTGAAGGGGCACGCACAAATGGCTTGCATTGTTTTTGTTCTTGTGCTAGAACTGCTCCTTAATCTGAGCTGGCCGAGGGCAGCCTTGAATTTTTAATAGGCTTTCAATTAAAATTACATGCTTGCCCTTAATCTCATTTTAATGGGGTTATATGGAGGCAGAGCCTGGACGGCCCTGGTTGCAATCGGGCCTCAGATGGGCCCATCAGCCGTATGTTCTTCTGTGACTGTGCCATCTTTCTGAGAGGAACACCCTCGTCCCAACATTTATTGATGCCCCTGCAAAGGAGGGTATGGAACCAAAGCATGTCCTTCAGAGGGGGAGGAGTAGTAGTTTGGATTTGTACCCCCCTTTCTCTCCTGTAGGAGACTCAAAGGGGTTTACAATCTCCTTTCCCTCCCCCTCCCCCACAACAAACACCCTGTGAGGTGGGTGGGTCTGAGAGAGCTCCATAGAGCTGTGACTAGTCCAAGGTCACCCAGCTGGTGTATATTAGAGTGCACAGGCTAATCTAGTTCCCCAGGTAAGCCTCCACGGCTCAAGCGGCAGAGCGGCGACTCAAACCCAGTTCTCCAGATTAGAGCGTACCTGCTCTTAACCACTACGCCGCTGCTGCTCCGGGGACTGTGCCCTTCTGCTGTTCTCCTTGCACAAGGTCAGTTGGAAGGCTGATTGCAACATGGGATCCTTGAGTTACCGATATCCCTGCTGGCACTTTCCAAGTGTGCGGGTGGCTGTTTTTAGTCCGAGCGAGGAGCTTTCATCCGTTTCCCAGGCATCAGTGAATTATTCACGGGGCAGATGGCAGGGTAAGCACGCTAGACTGTAATCTTGGCGCAGCTTTTCCAGCCATATGGGCTACTTTGCCGTGGGTAATTTCTGTAGTTCTGGTCTGTGGCTTCGCCGCTGCCATGGGCAACGTGAGACAAGAGACCAGTCACTGATAAGTTCTGTGCTCTTCCAACCCTGATCCGCTACCCCTCAGCAACGAATGCTCCCCAACTCCCCAACTCTGCTGCTACTTCTTCCTGGGCTGTGTCAGTCCATGGCTGAGGGCGTCACCACAATGCTCCGCAGGGCCTTTTTGAGAGCTGCTACGTATCGATGGAGGCAGAAGCAAAGAGGGAGCTGTTTGGCTCTTCTTCCCACGCCTAAGCACTTCCTGGCCTCTGCAGATTTCCCCAGTCAGAAATCCGGGGACTGGAACAATAACAAAACCAGGTCTAGCCAAACGCAGAGCTGCACGTCAGCATTGAGCTTTTCCGGAGCGTTGTGTGATCTGGAAGCCGTCATGTTTACGGAACTGATCGAACAGCAGTTGCGTGGTGGTCCAAAAACCCCTTCTGTGCCAGACGCTTCCAGTCCTGCAAGTCAAAGGTTCTGGGGACATCATTTTAATCTTGCTCTCCCTCTCTCTTTCCCTCTCTGGTGGCTCATGAATGTGGAAAGGTCGCGGCTGCCTAGCAATCGCTAGGAGCAGCAGTGGCGTAGTGGTTAAGAGCAGGTGCATTCTAAACTGGAGGAACCGGGTTTGATTCCCCCGCTTTGCTGCCTGATCTGTGGAGGCTTCTCTGGGGAATTCAGATTAGCCTGTGCGTTCCCACACACGGCAGCTGGGTGACCTTGCGCCAGTCACAGCTTTATGGAGCTCTCTCAGCCCCACCTACCTCACAGGGTGTTTATTGTGTGGGGGGAAGGGCAAGGAGTTTGTAAGCCCCTCTGAGTCTTCTACAGGAGAGAAAGGGGGAATATAAATCCAAAACTCTTATTCTCCTCTTCTTCTTTATAGTCCTGGCTTTTTGTAGTTATTGAGATTGTTTCCAGGTAGGTTCAAATGGATCATTCCCTGTAAATGGGAGTAATGGTTGTTCTCAGATTTGGACCTGGGTCTGCTGTTGCCAGCCCTGAATCCCGGCAATTCCTTTCCCGGTCCAAGCATGATGCAAGACCCTCTTGCTAGCTCTCTGCATCTCACAGAAGGGGAAGGGACCCCAGTTGCTTCAGAGCAAGACGGAGAGGCAAATCCTACTCCTTCACCCAATGTGCAGGGGGTGGAGGGGTGGGAGAGGCTGGCGGGGGGAGTACCGTCATCCATTCTGCAACCTGGAAATGCGAGACGCTGATTAATAGTTGATGGCCCCTAGCATGCCAAATAGAAACTGCTCAGATACCTTCTTAGGTATCTGCAATAGGGATTGGGCGCCCAAAAGGTTGAGTGAAATAAAAATCCATTTAAACAATGAAATATTTTATTACAAAGTGCGTGTGCATTTATAGAGATAGATAATAGAGATATAGAGATATTTTGAAATATATATTATATAGACCGATACACTTATATCTATCTATATCTATGTATATCTCTCTGTTGACAGAGAGAATTTTTTCTCATTTTCTCACAATACTAGAACCAGGGGGTGTTCATTGAAAATGCTGGGGGGGAAGAATTAGGACTAATAAAAGGAAACACTTCTTCACACAACATGTGATTGGTGTTTGGAATATGCTGCCACAGGAGGTGGTGATGGCCACTAACCTGGATAGCTTTAAAAAGGGTTTGGACAGATTTATGGAGGAGAAGTCGATCTGTGGCTACCAATCTTGATCCTCCTTGGACTCAGATTGCAAATGCCTTCGCAGACCACGTGCTCGGGAGCAGCAGCAGCAGCAGAAGGCCATTGCTTTCACATCCTGCCTGTGAGTCCCAAAGGCACCTGGTGGGCCACTGCGAGTAGCAGAGTGCTGGACTAGATGGACTCTGGTCTGATCCAGCAGGCTAGTTCTTATGTTCTTATAAGGCCTTAAAGCAAGAAGTTGATGATCTAAACTTGTATCATCTTTCTTCGGTGGTCTATTTACATCATATTATGCCCACATATCCATAAATGAAACAATTAGAATGATGAGAATCTCATGCCAGTCCAAGTATGTATTTTAAAACATTAAGAATAAAGACGCAGGATAAAAGCTGTGTGATGATTTTTGGCTACTTAAGAGTCTAGATGGACTTTGTGCCTATGAAATTTGATTGTTACCAGAAGTGTGTTTAGACTTGTAAAAGCATACATCTCAAGGAGCGACAGATCAATCTTAACATTTGCTTCTGTAAAAAATGCAAAATAGAACTCCTGAAATTACAAAAAATTACCAAACGAAGACCAAATGATAGAAATAATCTACATACCTGAAGCAGGCTGACATTGCATTCAAAGCCTGCATATCAGTAACATCCAATTAGATGTGCTATCGCAGAGGTTCGCAAACTTTCAAAAGGCTCAATGGTTAAATGCCACGGAAAACTTTCCTATAATTTGTCAATAATCAATCAGACCCTCTCATTTATGAGGTTTGGCTGCCACCTGCTGGCAGAAAAAAGAAAGTCATGCAGCAGCTGTTTTTCCTAATGTTTTGAAATTATAATCCCCATCTCCCGAGTCTCCCTTTTCTTTTTGCCCCAGTCAGCATGTGATCTGCCCTACAGTAAATGTGTGGTGATCCCCATGTACATTTTTGGCTGCTGTGGCTTGACGTGGGGGTCCTTCTGCCTCCGTGGTGTAGTGGTTAAGAGTAGGTGGATTCTAATCTGGAGAACTGGGTTTGATTCTCTGCCTGAGTGGCAGAGGCTTCTCTGGTAAACCAGGTGTGTTTCCGCACTCCTACATTCCTGCTGGGTGGTCTTGGGCCAGTCACAGCTCTTTGGAACTCTTTCAGTCCCACCTACCTCCCCAGGTGTCTGTTGTAGGGAGAGGAAGGGAAAGGAGCTTGTAAGCCACTTTGAGCCTCCTTACAGGAGAGAAAGGTGGGATATAAATCCAAACCCTTCTTCTTTTTCTTCTTCCTTTCCTGAGAAGAAGTTCTACTCTGGCTTCAAGATCCTGTCCCTGTATTTCCTTTTTGATCTGTCCCGCTTCTCTGTTGATGATTTTCCCTCTCTCTTAAGTATCAGAAGATTCAGCTAAAGCTATATATTCACTTCCATGTGGAAAAGCGGATGTTTCCTGAAAACAGACCCTCTCCTGATGAAGAGATTTTTTACTTAATTGTGGACATACATTCTCATTGACGTAATCTAACTCCTCCCTTTTAAACTTGCTTAGTTCTGAGGGATTTACTATCCTTATAGAACACAGGTGTCAAACTCGTGGCCCTCCAGATGTTATGGACTACATAAGAACATAAGAACTAGCCTGCTGGATCAGACCAGAGTCCATCTAGTCCAGCATTCTGCTACTCGCAGTGACCCACCAGGTGCCTTTGGGAGCTCACATGCAGGAGGTGAAAGCAATGGCCTTCTGCTGCTGCTGCTCCTGAGCACCTGGTCTGCTAAGGCATTTGCAATCTGAGATCAAGGAGGATCAAGATTGGTAGCCATAGATTGACTTCTCCTTCATAAATCTGTCCAAGCCCTTTTTAAAGCTATCCAGGTTAGTGGCCATCACCACCTCCTGTGGCAGCATATTCCAAACACCAATCACATGTTGTGTGAAGAAGTGTTTCCTTTTATTAGTCCTAATTCTTCCCCCCAGCATTTTCAATGAATGCCCCCTGGTTCTATTATTGTTATAAAGAGAGAAAAATTTCTCTCTGTCAACATTTTCTACCCCATGCAAAATTTTATAGACTTCCCAATCCATATCCCCCCTCAGACGTCTCCTCTCCAAACTAAAGAGTCCCAAACGCTGCAGCCTCTCCTCATAAGGAAGGTGCTCCAATCCTTCAATCATCCTCGTTGCCCCTCTCTGCACTTTTTCTATCTCTTCGATATCCTTTTTTTTTGAGATCCTCGCGGCGACCAGGGAACTGAACACAAGTACTCTCCACAGAGTCGCGATTAGCACCACTGCTTTATATAAGGGCATGACAATCCTTGCAGTTTTATTATCAACTCCTTTCCTAATTATCCCCAGCATAGAGTTTGCCTTTTTCACAGCTGCCATGCATTGAGTTGACATTCCCATGGAACTATCAACTAAGACTCCCAAATCCCTTTCCTGGTCTGTGACTGATAGCACTGACCCCTGTAGCGTGTATGTGAAGTTTGGATTTTTTGCCCCTATGTGCATCACTTTACATTTAGCTACATTGAACTGCATTTGCCATTTCTTAGTCCACTCACCTAATTTATCAAGGTCCGCTTGGAGCTCTTCGCAATCCTTTGTGGTTCTCACCACCCTACATAATTTGGTATCATAATGGTATCATCATGATGATGGCAGGGGATTATGGGAACTGTAGACCATAACATCTGGAGGGCCACGAGTTTGACACCTGTGTTATAGAAGATCTCAAGATCGTGATATACAATTTTCTGTTGTTTTCCTGACTGTTGAGAAGACACAGGTTTAACCAATTTAGATTTCATCTATGCAATAATTCAGACCCTTCTTGTTTGCATTCTGTTTATTTTATTTATTTATTTTTATTTATTAAATTTATAGAGCGCCCTTCCCCGAAGGGCTCAGAGCGGTGAACAACCACAGTAAAAACGTAACGTTAAAACACAGTAAAAACCAACACAATACCCCAGTATTAAATCAGGAACCATATCAATGTCAGATGGTGTCAGACATGGGGGTGAGCTGTGAAACGGGAACAAAAGAAAAACGTCCTAAAAAGGCTTGGGAACATTTCATAAGTGAAGTCAGATCATGAGGTCCAACTTTTCTTGGACTAATTTCCTGCAGCCACAGGGTTTGGTCCACTTCTGTCTTAAAACCCCTTTCCCATATAGCAGTGGTGGCAAACGTATGGCCAATTGGCCATGCTGGCAGGGGATGATGGGAATTGTAGTCCATGAACATCTGGAGTGTCATAGGTTCATCATCATGGCCATATAGAGACTAAATCCTCACCCCAGAAAATTTTGCTAACTTCTTCTCAAACTCTGTTTTTCCATATGCAGGTGGGTAAACACCCAGACACTTAAATTTCTCCTTAAACTAGAAGTGGCTCCTTAAACTAGAAGTGGTTAAGGAGAAGAAGAGTTTGGATTTATACCTCGCCTTTCTTTCCTGTAAGGAGACTCAAGGTGGCTTACAAGCTCCTTTCCCTTCCTCTCCCCACAACACACACCTTGTGAGGTAGGTGGGGCTGAGAGAGTTCTGAGAGAACTGTGACTAGCCCAAGGTCACCCAGCAGGAATGTAGAGTGCGGAAACACATCTGGTTCCTCAGATAAGCCTCTGCCACTCAGGCGGAGGAGTGGGGAATCAAACCTGGTTCTCCAGGCTAGAAACCACCTGCTCTTAACCACTACACCACGCTGGCTCTCTAAAGGAAAAAAAAGCTGTTGTTGAACATACCAGCAAGTCTGCATCTTCCCGTGGCAGGACAGTGTCACTGTCCATCTCTATTAGGGGTGGTGCTGGAGAAATGCTAGATCTAAGCATGTAGAGGCCACCAAAACGCCCGAAATGGTCAGGAGGCAAAACAACAGGCGTCTGAGCGAATGTGTTCTCTGCCTCTTACATCAGCCCAAGTTGTTTTGTGGCATCTTTGCTGTAATTCCTGAACAGCTTTCAGGGACTGTCCCAGAAAGAGTAGCTAATGCCAAATATGGCCACTTGCCTGCTTGCCAGGGCGTTATGCAGGGGCCACACTGTGTGTTGCTGGTCACAGGAGCCCTCTGTACATATAAGCATTTGCTCTCTGGCTTGAGCGTGTCTGTGAGACTTCATTCAGCCCATAGTGGGATCCAGGCATGGGTTCGAGATCCTGATGCTGCTTTTGGATTCTGCTGAAAACAGAAGAATAAAGCTCGGCATCTTTATATTGCTAATACTTGACCAGCTACTATGGGTGGGCAATCTCCCCCTGTAACTTTGGGCAGGTATGAAATGATTATTCCTTCCCGGCTATGTCTTGTGGTGGGGAGTGAAAGTCACCCGACAGCACTGTCTGAGATGGAAAAGTGATGTAAGGGATGAAACACTCCACTTCACCCTAAGTCTCTAGTTTCGTTTGTTCGTTTGTTCGTTCGTTCATTCATTTGCCTTTATTGGCATAAAAGAATAAAAAATCATCTTGGCTTACACTGTTGATCTCTCGATCTTAAACCTAAAGAGAGAAATCTACCATCTATTATTAACATAAGAACATAAGAACAAGCCAGCTGGATCAGACCAGAGTCCATCTAGTCCAGCTCTCTGCTACTCGCAGTGGCCCGCCAGGTGCCTTTGGGAGCTCACATGCAGGAGGTGAAAGCAATGGCCTTCTGCGGCTGTTGCTCCCAAGCACCTGGTCTGTTAAGGCATTTGCAATCTCAGATCAAAGAGGATCAAATGGGTTAACATCAGCTAGCAAAATTGATCACAGTTCTCTCATCAGATAAAGTTCCAGGTGAACTTGGACAAGTCACAGTTCTCTCCGAACTCTCGCTTCACAAGGTGTCCGTTGTGGGCGAGGAAGGGAAAGGAGTTTGTAAGCCCCTTTGAATCTCCCGGAAGATAGAGAAAAGCAGGGTATAAATTCAAACACTCCTTCTTTTGCACCATTCAAATGGGGCCACATCTCTATGCTCAGGTTATATATTTTCATTGACTCTTCTTTCCTCTGTGGCTGTGTTTAGACTCCTTGGATAACTCCATAGGTGGCAGAAGTAGATATAAAATAGGTTAGAGCGGTGGGGCTGGAAATTAGTGGGGTGTGGCGGTTTCTGTGGTGGATCTCCACTCAGCCGTGCAAGTTCACTGGTTGATCTAGCGCATCCTTGGCCTAACCTGTCTCACATACACATCCTTGGCCTAACCCAGGGGTCTGCAACCTGCGGCTCTCCAGATGTTCATGGAGTCCAATTCTCATCAGCCCCTGCCACCATGGCCAATTGGCCATGCTGGCAGGGGCTGATGGGAATTGTACTCCATGAACATCTGGAGAGCCACAGGCTGCAGACCCCTGGTCTAACCCGTCTCATAGGGCTGTTGTTATGAGGCTCAAACAGAAGAGGGAAGACAATGTTGTAGGCCACTTTGGGTCTGGGGGTGAGATGAGAAGTGGCGTATAGATATCGAAATAAGTCAACATACGGTAGTTATGGGGAAAACGCGATGTATCACCCTTGGCAGCTAAAGGTTCCCTTTTCCTTGCCGCTAAGCTGAGTGCAGAGCAGGGGTCTTCAAACTATGGCCCTCCAGATGTTCATGGACTACAATTTCCATCAGCCCCTGCCAGCATGGCCATGGACATCTGGAGGGCCATAGTTTGAAGACCCCTGGTGCAGAACAAGAGGCGGGAGAAACTGAAAGGGTCGAATGTTGGCGGCTCTGAAGAGCTCCGATTTGCCCGGGGGCCTTTGAGGGCCAGCTTGGACCTCCAGAGAGGCTCATGGGCCTTTGGCTGCAGGTTCCAGTTCTCATCAAACTGTAAAGAATCATACAATCCTAGTTGGAAGAGACCCCAAGGGCCATCAAGTCCAACCTCCTGCAATGCAGGAACACAGTCAAAGCACTCCTGACAGATGGCCACCCAGCCTCTCTTTAAGAACCTCCAAAGATGGAGACTTCACCACACTCCCAGGTAGTGCATTCCACTGTCGGACAGCCCTTACTGTCAGGAAGTTAATAAGACCGCAGAATGTTAGGAATGGCAACTGGGAAGGGTTATGGAGTAGACAGGGTTTCGCTGCACTGGGAAGGTGTTTTGTCTTTCCTCGCTAAAAAAAAAAGGTAAAGTTTCCCCTTCAGTCATGTCTGACCCTGGGGTACCACTGCAAGCAGTGATTTCATAGGCAAGCCGTTTTTGTGGGGTAGTTTGCCATTGCTTTCCCCGGCTATTCTTTACCCCCTAGCTATGAGCTAGGTACTCATTTACCGACCAAGAAATGGTTGGATGGCTAAGTTGACCATGAGCCAGCTGCCAGAATATCTGACCCACAGGGGGCTTGAACTCCTGACCGTGTGAGTGGCAGTGCAAGCACTTAACCACTACGCCACGCGGCTCCTCTTTCCCCTCTAAACCATCTTAAAACACATGCGGAGAGGTAGCTGCAAAGTCATGTCTGTAAGACACCCGAAGGCTTAGTCTGACGGGTCTCGGACTGTGCCGACACCCTGTTTGCACAGTGCAGACATGTGTCTCTTTCCTTCTGTTTCTCTTGATGCACTTAATAAGAACTAGTCAAAAAAATAGAGCAAGTTGTGGTCAGAAAAGTTTGCTAGAAAGAACAGACTGTTTATATACCTTGTATTGTGAAAGGTAAGGTGCAGTTCTGCGTTTGATCAGTAGAGGGCAGACATTCTTTATGTTTTGCCTGCCTGATTCTGGCTGTCTGTTTGATTCAGCAAGTCAGACCCCTCTTCCAATCTCAAATGCCCAGAAACACATATTTTTTGAATTGCTGCCTTTTCTCCCCAAATTGCAACACGGAGGGAAACAAGTTTCAGACGGCCACACTGATGCCCAGATATGACTTTTAGAGCAGCTGGTAGAAATACGATTTGGACTGTGGATTTGTTAGTATTCTTTTCTAACATCTCGGCAGCCTTTTAGTATATCCAGAGAAGGGGCCCTCCACTCTATCATTCTCAGCTTCCAGACCAAGTTGGAATTGTTGCCAAAAGCCTTTTTTCATCTCAGAAGTTTTGGCACTGGGTTTTAAAGAGCAGGGGGTGGATGCAGACTCTCACACTCCATATTGGCTTTTTGTGATGATCACTGTGGACCCGATATTTTCATTCATTCATTCATTCATTCATTCATTCATTCATTCATTCATTCATTCATTCATTCATTCATTCATTCATTCATTCATTCTATTTTAGACCTCCCTCTCCTGGAGGGCTCAGGGCGGTGTACATCAATATCAAATATGATAATAGCAGTAAAACGATCTAATAACGATTTTAAATTCACAGAATTGTGGGCAAGGGAGGGATGTACATACACGTGCGCACGCAATGTTGGAAACCTTTATCATCCACAGGGCAGGTACCCAATGAGACAGATTACCTGTTTCGAAATGTCGGGCTCATTCGTCCCCCGGGCCTTTCAGGAGCACACTTAAAACGGCCCCGTCGGGAAAGGGTGGCTCAGGAATTGTCCAGCAAGCAGAGCCGTGACCGATGGTGGCACCGTGGAGGGTGTACATGTGGTGAAATGATCCTGGAAACGTGCATGCGTAGTTGTGGCACCTGGTTCGTTTGCTGGTGTGGCAAACGGGTTCTCCGAAGAAGCTCAGTGCAGTGATAATCCCTGCGCAGTTAGAGCCACGTGCCAGCCTGGTTGGGCACCTCAGCTCCAGGTGGGCAACAATCGCTGCATAGGTATTGTTATTTTTATGGATATGTGCATCCTTGCATACCCTGACACAAATGTGCCCGCCACCATATTGTAGGACTGTGGTGGCGAACCTATGGCACTCCAGATGTTCATGGACTGCAATTCCCATCAGCCCCTTCCAGCCCAGCCCGATTGGCCATGCTGGCAGAAACTGATAAACCGCAGTCCATGGTATCTGGAGTGCCATAGGTTCGCCACCACTGTTGTGGGATAATCCTCCCCGCTTCATACAGATATATTGCAGGGGAAGGGGGGATTGAAAGTTTCCTAAAGTCTTCCCTTTACCCCCAGCAGTGATTCGCTATGATTGCCATCTGCCCTTCTGCACACCAATTTTTGTGTGGGGCTCATAAGTATCCGTAGTGAGTCCTCCCCACGAGGGCCCGCTTTGCTCCACGTTCCTGGGCCTCTCTCACATCTATGGGGCATCACTCAAAAGAGAAACCCTTCTTTTATTGGAAGGAAAAGGCCTTTTCTGCTCTGATTTTGTGCCTTCCTTCAGTCGCCTGCAGTGCTCTTTCCATCCGCCAGATGTGCGCAGTTGAGCTGCGTTGGCTCGGTTTCCCGGCAGTGACGTCCGAGCCGCCCGATTGGAGGAGGCAGTCGGCTGACATTGTGTCATCGAGGCGGTGGCTCACTCCTTCCCCCCCTCCCCATTTCCTCCCCCCTCCCTCCCCCCTCCCTTCCTGCTGGCCTCATTTCTTGGAAACAAAGGCAGGAAAATCCAGGGTGTTCCTTTCCCACCAATCCCGGCTTTTGTTCGGCTGCCATTGCCTATTGCCGTCTCCATCTGTTGCTCCCAACACAAGAGATCGCAGTTCTGGGGCCCTTTGTTTTTCTCTCTCTCGGTGTCACACGGGAGATTTGTCGGCTTTTTGTGCAGGGTGCATTGCAAAGAAAAACCTTGGTGTAAAGGACAATCGCGGGGGTTTGCCATCTGCTCCTGGCCTGGCCCAGGAGGCCTCACCTGCCCGGGGGCACGCATGCAACCCCTTTGATGTTTGCACCTGGCAACAGCAGCAGGCGGATCCTAGACAGCTCCCTTTTAGAGAAACAACAACACCCCTCAGACACCTTTTAGTATCTCTGTGCAGTGCTGGAATGTACCCTCCCTGGCTTTGCAATGGATCCTTACCCCTTCCTGCCCCTGTGCACTGATACTCCGCAGACCCCCATTTCTATGGGCATCCTAAATTCTTCATTGCTGTCCTGTTCCCTTAACCCTCCTGGCACTTCTGTCCTTCCCAGCAGGGCCTTTCTTTTCTTTTTCTTTTTTTCCCCTTTAAGGCTCCCACAGATCTGCACCCGTTTGCTTCCCTCGTGCCCTGCGGTGTTGGCAACCGTTTGAAACTGCGAGAGGGCGGGGTGGAACCACCCAGATCTGCAAGCTGCGCTTTCCCGGCACTTAGTCACCCGGTCTGTGCTGGGAAAATGCCCGCCGGCTGTTTCTGGAAGCCGTGGCTTGCTGGCAGAATCCCATTTGTTGCAGAGGCGACCAGGTTAGCCTCCGAACAAGCGGTTGGATCCGGCGCGTCAGTTTCCCAAGCAGAAGTGCAGCGGTGGCGTAGGAGGTGAAGAGCTCGTGTATCTAATCCGGAGGAACCAGGTTTGGTTCCCAGCTCTGCCGCCTGAGCTGTGGAGGCTTATCTGGGGAATTCAGATTAGCCTGTACACTCCCGCACACGCCAGCTGGGTGACCTTGGGCTAGTCACAGCTTCTCGGAGCTCTCTCAGCCCCACCCACCTCACAGGGTGTTTGTTGTGAGGGGGGAAGGGCAAGGAGATTGTCAGCCCCTTTGAGTCTCCTACAGGAGAGAAAGGGGGGATATAAATCCAAACGCTTCTTCTTCTTTGGTGGAAGGAGCCTTCCCTTTCCAAACTGCTTGTGGCCGGGAAACACTCCTCCTGCTGCAAGGGTCCGACTGCGTTAGTTTGGGATCAGGCCCAGTGAATGGGCAGATCCGTCTGCATGGCCACGTTCCCTCGTGGCCCTTGGCTTACAGCTCGGGAGAGGGCCGTGCTTTCTTTCCCTAAAGTCCCCAAGAAATGCTCAGCATCCTGCACTCAGGGCACAACTTCTCTGCGTTACTTGATCCAGAGTAGTCATTCTTGCTCTGGACACCAGCCCATTTGCTCCAGCCTTCTTGGCAAGAGTCCCACAAGGCCTGAAATCGGCCCCTTGGAAATTGGCCCGTGATCCCTGCTGGACTGCTGGAGTCTTGGGGCCCAGCCCTGTTGTGGCGTGCAGGTTAGGAGGAGGAGGAGGAGGAGGAGGAAGGGGGGGTTGGATTTATATCCCCTCTTTCTCTCCTGCAGGAGACTCAAAGGGGCTGACAATCTCCTTGCCCTTCCCCCCTCACAACAAACACCCTGTGAGCTAGGTGGGGCTGAGAGAGCTCCGAGAAGCTGTGACTAGCCTTAGATCACCCAACTGATGACAGTAAACAAAGTGTGAAGGCTATTTCCTGAATTCCCCAGAGAAGCCTCCACAGCTCAGGTGGCAGAGCTGGGAATCAAACCCGGTTCCTCCAGATTAGATACACGAGCTCTTAACCTCCTACGCCACTGCTGCTCCTAAGCCATTAAACAAAGCGTGGAAAGATGGCTTGGGTCTCGCACTTCATGTCTGAAGGAGGGCTGGTGAATCTCGTCCACGCTGAGTCCCGTGAGGTTTTTAGTAGCCGCCACTCTCTCTGCCTCTGCGGCTACTTAAAACCTCACTGGACTCAGTGTGGACGACATTCCCTGGCTGCATGTCAAGAGTGCAAACACGGGCCCAAATCTTTTTTGACTTCTTTTGTAGCGTCCTCAGAGGCCTGTCGGGAGATTTCCCCGGCCTGCTTCTAACTTGTCTTAGTGGAACTATTCCGCAGACAGTTCCGCTGTTCCTTGGGGCGCTGCAGCTGTGATTCTTGAGTGTGGGGCAGGCTACCCCAAGGGAATGAAGAGAAAGGGCTGTGTAAACTTTCTGGTGTGGGTATCATCATAGGGGTGTGTGGCAACCATGGGGAAACGAAGCGTGGCTTTGGGATGGAAAGGGTAGAACCCCTCTTTTCAGCCTTTCCAGGATTGCGTTTTTCTTGCATTGCCTGCCCTTAACACGGCAGAGCAATGGCTTGCCAATGGTGGTAATGATCTCTGAAGGGAAGGAGGAAATCGTGAAGCAGGCTCTGGTCATTCCCACAACCTGGGGCTACTGCTCCTAGAATTCCGTGTCTGTTCCTTTCCCTTCCAGCCTGAAGGAGGAGGAGGAGGAGGAGGAGGAGGGAGGAGGAGGATTTATATCCCCCCTTTCCCTCCTGTTGGAGACTCAAAGGGGCTGACAATCTCCTTGCCCTTCCCCCCTCACAACAAACACCCTGTGAGGTGGGTGGGGCTGAGAGAGCTCCGAGAAGCTGTGACTAGCCCACGGTCACCCAGCTGGCGTGTGTGGGAGTGCACAGGCTAATCTGAATCCCCCAGATAAGCCTCCACAGCTCAGGCAGCAGAGCTGGGAATCAAACCCCGTTCCTCCGGATTAGATACATGAGCTCTTAACCTCCTATGCCACTGCTGCTCCTCTTTAGGACCATGAGCCAGACTGAACTGTCTTAATGAAGAGTGGATCGCACCAATTGAAATCAGTGCCGTGTTTTTGCAAATAATCCCCTACACCTCTCTGTGTCGTTTTTTAGCCTGCCACATCCCAAACGAACCGCAAATCCCTTCTCTTTCTCAACCCAGCTCTTCCCCGATTGCAAAAAAAGGGTATTTTCCAGGGAACTTTCCTTGGACTTTCCAAGCACCAGATGGTGCTGT
Source organism: Sphaerodactylus townsendi (assembly GCF_021028975.2). Lineage (NCBI taxonomy): Eukaryota > Metazoa > Chordata > Lepidosauria > Squamata > Sphaerodactylidae > Sphaerodactylus > Sphaerodactylus townsendi. Next base: position 35,802,590 of record NC_059438.1, read on the forward strand.
TGCCCTATTTTGCAGTGCCCTGCCTTCCTCTGCCGCATTCAGCCATTTTAGGGAGGATGCTTCCCTGCCCACCAGCCTCCATTTTGTATTTGTGGCGCAGAAGAATAACAGGCTGAGCCAGGGAGGAGTCTGCAGTGGGAAGGGTGGAGGGGGGGGGGGGAGGGATGGGAAGCTGAGTCAGAGGCTGCTTTGGAATGGCTCTGCTTCCTTAGTCTGTGTGCACCCCCCACCCTGTCAGGTGAATGGAAAGCCCCGTTTCTCACAAAGCTGCAGGGGAGGAGGGCTGTGTGTACCCCCTTGTCTTCTGCACCCCCTCTTCTGCCTTGGGATACCAACACTTTTCAGTCTGCACAGATTGCTTGCACCCTGTAGCCTCGGGGATCTTTTTGGGCAACTGTCCTGCGATGCCCCAGGGCAGGTGCTTCTGTGCCCCACACATTCTGCAGCTGCGTTTGGGGGCGAGGGGCTTTGCGGGGCGGAGGGACCGATTGCCGTCTCCCTGCTCTTCTGCCGCACATCATGTCGCAGCCTTGCAGGATCCGATTCTGTCCAGCAGAGGGGGCAAGAGAGAAGTGAGCCACCGTCCCACCGTTTGGGATGCACACGGTTTTGCACATGTTAGGAAGGAACCATCCCGGCTCCAGATGAACCGAAAACAAAGATTCTGACCCAAATTGCAGAGGGAGACTGTCCAGGGGGCTGTGAAACAGCAGCGTCTGTTGGAATAAGATCACTGGCAAATCTGATTCTTGTATATCTGCTCCTGCCTTCCGAAAGGCTTGAAAGTAGAATAAATGCCTTATTCTAGTTCATGAGCACCGGAAGCCATGGCAACTTTGGGGACTTATTCCCTTCACCTTCCTCAATCTGTTCTGATATCTATCATGATCTCCCCCCGCTCCGCCTTTTCCTGGACTCTTTGTGAAATAGAAGTGGGGGGGGGGGGGGGGTTGCCGAAGCTGCAGAGCTGGTCCTGGCAGTGGCTCGGAGCTTGATTAAGTTGAGTGCCCCTGAAAGAGTGGTGTCTGGTGTGCTTTGGATCGGCAGAAACCCAGGCAGGAGGGTCCTTCGACTGTTGTGCCCTCTTGCCTTGAGGAGGCTCCTGTGGGGAGTCCCTCGCCCAGAGATGAGCTTCTGCAATACAGTGGGGTTTTTTGGCACTGCAATTGGCAGTGGCGTAGGAGGTTAAGAGCTCGTGTATCTAATCTGGAGGGACGGGGTTTGATTCCCCGCTCTGCCGCCTGAGCTGTGGAGGCTCATCTGGGGAATTCAGATTAGCCTGCGCACTCCCACACACGCCAGCTGGGTGACCTTGGGCTAGTCACAGCTTCTCGGAGCTCTCTCAGCCCCACCTACCTCGCAGGGTGTTTGTTGTGAGGGGGGAAGGGCAAGGAGATTGTCAGCCCCTTTGAGTCTGCTGCAGGAGAGAAAGGGGGGATATAAATCCAAACTCTTCTAAATCCAAACTCTACTTGTGGCTTCCTCCATTTGAACAAGCCCAGCAGCCTACATGGGCTCACCTCTTCTGCGTGTTCCTGTTTCTAGGCTGGAGCCCCTGCGCTGCTTCTCTCTACCTGCTGTCCCCGTGCTTGACCCGAGGGGCCTCTGTCGAGAGATCTGCGGTTCCCCTTTCCTGCGTGCCTTCTGTAATCCGGGACCCACTTTGTCCTGTTCTGAGTTGGTAAACTTGTGACAGGGCTTTCCTTTCCATGCGAAAAGGGTTCCCCCCGTGCAGATCGCTACCCTGGCATGCTCCATCTACCTTTTAGATACAGAGGGGCAATCTTTTGTATCAAGAGTCACAGCATCATGTAGCTGCCCTCTACCATGTGAAGTGGTACAGCCCTTTCCATGCACTCCTTTCCATGCGAAAAGGGTTCCCCCCGTGCAGATCGCTACCCTGGCAGGCTCCATCTACCTTTTAGATACAGAGGGGCAATCTTTTGTATCAAGAGTCACAGCATCATGTAGCTGCCCTCTACCATGTGAAGTGGTACAGCCCTGGCACAGGCTCTGCTGCCTCCGTGAAAACGGGACCCTTGATTTCTTACTCGGATGCCCCAAACAAATAGATGCACGGCCATTTCCTGTTTTAACACGAGAGGCTTTTTTTTTCTAGCCCTGCCATTTCCTTCCACCGTTGCCACCCCACACGCACCTCCTCCCGCGTTCCTGCATGCAAGATCTTTCACATCCAAAGACACCCCTGCCTCCACGTTTGCGCATGGATATGCTGAAGGCTGCCCGGTTCCCTTTCATTCCCAGCGCCTTTCATGTGTGCAAATGCACGGAAATCTAGGTCAGTGACTCTGAGCCCCCTTAGCAACAGTGCTTCTGACCTGGGAAGGCAGCCAGTACCGAGGGAGGGGGGCTGCCAATCGCTACGGATTGGCGAAGCCCATTCGCCTCCTCCGCACGCACACATACTCCCCCACCCCCCTATATTTTCCCCTTCATCATGTAACTAGGGAGTTTTGAGTCAGAATGCATTGGCCCGTTGGTCCTTGATGCAGTTTGAAGGGGGAAACGGCGCCTTTCCGTGGTGGGAGACTCCCTTAGATCAAGGATTCCCTGAAAAGTACCTTGGTAACCCACTGCTGCCGCTCGTGACCTCCAGAGAGCCTCTAGACTGACCTGCGGAGAAGGCACTCTTCCAGCGCAGTGCTAGAGCAATAACAGAATAACGTATAACCGTCCTGACAGCACCCCGTGCAGTCTGGCATATGAGGAAGAGACGAAGAGAAATATTCCAGAGAAATTGATAGGACGAAGTGAAGCCCTGCAAAATGCCTTTATAAAATGGTTTGTTGTTAAAGAGAATAAAAGGGAAAGTGTGGGGGGATTCTTAAAGGGGCGGAGGAAGGCAAAACAAAAATGCAGGGAAAAGCCGCCAGCAACTACAACAGAGAGAGAGAGAGATTCAAATGAAAAGCAATACAGAGAGAGCAGTAGACTCTAATCTAAAAGATCAGGTTTGATTCCTGGCTCCTCCACGTGAGTGGCAGACTCTTATCTGGTGAACAGGATTTGTTTCCCCACCCCTACATATGAAGCCTTTGGCTAGTCACAGTTCTCTCAGGACTCTCTGCCAACCCCACAAGGTGTCTGTTGCGGGGAGGGGAAGGAAAGGAGTTTGTGAGCCGCTTTGAGACTGGTCATGGTGGGTTTTCTGGGCTGCGTGGCCGTGGTCTGGTAGATCTTGTTCCTAATGTTTCGCCTTCATCTGTGGCTGGCATCTTCAGAGGAGTATCGCAGAGAGAAGTCTGTTGCACACTGTGTCCAGTAGGCAGTGCGCGGCAGTGTGCTTTGAGACTCCTTGCAGGAGAGAAAAGCGGGGTATAAATCCAGACTTTTCTCCTCTTCTTCTTAAGTTGTAGTAAGGCACCATTCCCCCCTTCCAAATATTACAGTTCAGAGGTAATGGAGCTCCTTCTACTGACATAGGTAAGCAATATATAGGTAAGGAGCAGCAGTGGCATAGGAGTTTAAGAGCTTGTGTATCTAATCTGGAGGAACCGGGTTTGATTCCCAGCTCTGCCGCCTGAGCTGTGGAGGCTTATCTGGGGAATTCAGATTAGCCTGTGCACTCCCACACATGCCAGCTGGGTGACCTTGGGCTAGTCACAGCTTCTCGGAGCTCTCTCAGCCCCACCTACCTCATAGGGTGTTTGTTGTGAGGGGGGAAGTGAAAGGAGATTGTAAGCCCCTTTGAGTCTCCTGCAGGAGAGAAAGGGGGGATATAAATCCAAACTCTTCTTCTTCTTCTATATAAGCCAGAGGGGGAGATCCTGTGGCACAGCTTGCCCTTTTCATAGGCTGTTCTGGGGCTTGAGGCTGCCCTAGAGATCGAGTCGATCAGAGAAATGCTGACAGCACAACCGTGCCCCCGATATCCTGTTTATCCCTCTCTCTTCCTTCGTTGTCTTGGCTGGCTTCCTTCTTGCTTTTCTGAAAAACGCAGACTTGCCGCCCTGCGATAGTTCCAAGAAATGAACTGTCTTGCCACTGGGGGTGAGTGAGAACTTGTGAGTCAGCTTTTTCCTTTTCCAAGAAGAGGTGTGTGTGCGTGTGTGTGTTTTCTTCTAGGGTGCACAAAAGACCCTGAAATACAGAATACACACTCATCGAGGCAAAATCTGCCCCTTGATCTTGTAAGTGAAGAAAATCAGACATGTACTATATCCTGGGCATACGGAGAACTGCCTGGCAAAGAATCATGTATTGGCACTCCTGCCTACGCCCGCGCACTGCTGTGTTACTCATGTGAGGAATGTGCTTGAGCTGAAAAAAAAGAACCCGTGGCTTTCCCATTTCTTCCGGCTTCCTTGCCTGGCTCATAGAGGTGGTCCTTACCTGAAGCAGGTGTCCAGGTTGTTGACTCACCTGCTGGGAAGTGTAGGGGATTGAGCCCCAGAACCTCAGTGGGGGGAAAGAACTCTGCTGTTGTACTTTGTCAGGGGCTTTGTCAGGCAGCAGATCCTCAGAGCATGTGCTAAGTTCGCTGTCCAGGAACATCTTTTTCCACTGCTTGTGACCTGGCCCAGTTGCGGTCATGAGTGTTTTTCTACCTGTACGGTATTACCAATGCCACGGAAGGTTGGGTGCAGACTAAGGCTGGCGGTGGATCTTTCCGAGGATCATTTTTCTACGGAATCTATGCCTTTTCCTATCTCTCCTCTGGATAGAGGCTGTGCCTCAGCACCAGATGTGAAAAGATCTCCGCTTGAGATCTGGAGCGCCAGTGTGGTGTTGTGGTTAAGAGCGGTGGACTCTGATCCGATTTGATTCTGGGTTTGATTCCCCACTCCTGCACATGAGCGGCAGACTCGTATCTGGTGAACTGGATATGTTTCCCTGCTCCTGCACATGAAGCCTGCTGGGTGACTTTGGGCCAGTCTCAGTCCTCCCTGAATTCTCTCAGCCCCACCCACCTCACAAGGTATCTGTCGTGGAGAGAGGAGGGAAGGAGCTTTTAAGCTTCTTTGAGACTCCTTGCAGTTGAGAAAAGCAGGGTATAAATCCAAACTGTTCTCGAGCATCTGCTTTATATGCCAGAAGGCCGCAGGTTCAGTCCTCAGCATCTTCAGTTAAAGGCAGGGCTGGAGCAAGGGGGAACTGTGCCCAGGTCATGCGTGCGCCCTATACCCCTGCCACGCCCCCCGCCCCCCGGAACGCCCCTGCCTCAGTGTGCGCCTTGTGCGTTGCCCTCCCCACCTCCTTGGTGCTACGCCACTGGTTAAAGGGCCAGGTGATAAGAATACTCCTTCCTGGGACTCTGGAGACCCGCTGCTATTCTGAATAGACAATATAGACCAGTGGTGGCGAACCTTTGGCACTCCAGATATTATGGACTACAGTTCCCATCAGCCCCTGCCAGCACGGCCAATTGGCTATGCTGGCAGAGGCTGATGGGAATTGTAGTCCATAACATCTGGAGTGCCAAAGGTTTGCCACCACGGATATAGACCCTGGTGGACTGATGGGCTGATTCACTGTAAGGCAGCTTCATGTACCACCTCTAAGTAATTAATTTGTTGGGGGTAAAGGGTTCCCCAGCACGATCCCCAGTATTTATTTATTTTTATTTATTTATTGTATTTATAAACCGCCCTCCCCCGAAGGGCTCAGGACGGCGAACAGAACAAACAGAGCACAAATAAAATCAAAGTTAAATATAGCTCTATATGCTAAAATTAACCCCATTAAAATGCAGCATCCTAATATCAAAATTAACGATGGCGACCTACTAGCAATCCCCTAAAAAGAAAAAGGGGAGGAGAAGGGAGGGGGGGAACGGCAGGGTCCACAGATGTTATAAGAGAGGAGAGAGGAGTGGGGGCATCAGCTGGCCCGGACTCCCCTCGGAAGTCCTCGTGGACCAGCTCAGCCTTTGCAGGCCCTGCAAGCGAAATTTTTTTTAAGATCCCGCAGAGACTAAGGTGAAGCTGGAGGTAGAGCGTTCCACCAGGCAGGGGCCAGAGCTGTAAAAGCTCTGGCCCGAGTGGAGGTCAGCCGCATCATTGAGGGGCTAGGGATCACCAGCAAATTTGCCTCTGCTGAGCGCAGAGGCCGATTCGGGACATGTGGGGCAAGACGGTCCCGTAGGTATGATCCGTAGCTTTGTGAGGACCGTATGGAGATGTTTTGTGCCGGTCAGCTTCAATCGAAGGGGTTTCCTCCAGTCACTGACGTCTTGTATTCCTTTTTGACCCGTAGCAAAAAAACAGCAGGAGAACGGAGAGGAGAAGAGCCAGTCCAAGAAGAAGGTCAAAGAGCTGCGGGTGCTGGATTCGAAGAACGGCCAGAATCTCTGTGAGTAGGTCTAGCTGCAGCCCAGGGATCTGCGGCCTTTTACGGTGAAAGAACCTAACAGTGCTGACGCCGTGTCGATTAATAATTCCGGAAAGTTTCTGCAGCCCAAACACTGGTTCTTAAGAACATAAGAACTAGCCAGCTGGATCAGACCGGAGTCCATCTAGTCCAGCACTCTACTACTCGCAGTGGCCCACCAGGTGCCTTTGGGAGCTCACCTGCAGGACGGGAAAGCAATGGCCTGCTGCTGCTGCTGCTGTTGCTCCCGAGCACCTGGTCTGCTAAGGCATTCTTCCAAATGTGTTAGGAAGGATCTTGCGATGTCATAAATATACACAGCTTCACCTGCTTGATTGTTTGAGTACACCGGCATAAATCACTGCATCGTTATCACTTTGATTGCTGGCTACTGTTCCTCTCTATAATTGCCCATCTTATAAAGCATGACTGAGAAGCTTATGAGGTCCCATAAAAATCTTTGCCTTCCATTCCCTTCACATGCTTGGTTAATCTAGCACCGCATCCAGAGGTGGGATCCAGCAGGTTCTCACAGGTTCCCGAGAGTAGGTTACTAATTATCTGTGTGTGCCGAGAGGGGGTTACTAATTGGTGATTTTGCCACATGATTTTTGCCTTAGTTACGCCCCTCCTATCAGCAGAAAAGTAGCGCAGAACTTCGGAAGCAGCTCTTAAAGCAGGAGGTGCACCAGGCTATGGCGCAGTGGCAGCCTGGCGCCTGCGCGGTGCACTTCGCTTTCCCGCCTAAGGGATTCCAGGCGCAGGCGGCTGCTGGCCCTGCCACAGCCCCGCCCCAGGAATGCCCCACTCCCCAGAATGCCCTCGCCACGCGTCGCCGTCGTCCTCGGCCCCAGCCCCATTGGCGCTACGCCACAGTTTGAATCCCACCACCATGGGAACCTGTTACCAAAATTTTTGGATCCCACCACTGACCGCACCCATTCAGGTATGTGATGTGAGCCACATTTGGTTCTAGAGCCATAGGACACTCACCCCCCCCACCCCTGAAACGTTTGCCCCCGAGTCTTGAGGCAAAGCTTTGAGTTTAGTCGAAAGAGCTAGAGAATGAAGATGGGGGGGCAGTCAAGCCGTGCCCAGCGCTGTTGCCGGAGATTGACTCTTGTCTTTTCGTGAACTCGGCAGCCATCTTTCTGGGCTCCTTCCGCATGCCCTATGAGGAGATCAAGAACGTCATCCTGGAGGTGAATGAAGCCGTGCTGACTGAGTCCATGGTGCAGGTGAGCGCAGGCTGAAGCTTGCAAGCACGTTCTTCTCCAGGGGGAGCAGGTCTTGTGGAACTTGTGCACACTCATCCCCCAGCCCTGCTTAATCCATGTTTTGTTTTCGTGGCTGCATGAGACAGAAATGTAGATTTTTGCACTGTTATCGTTGACCTCAAGCTTCCCTTGTTCCTGGCCTTTCTCTTTCCTCTCGGTCTTAGCTCTGAGACCGACTGTTCTCTGCCGAGCACATGGCATGAGATGGAAAACCAGCAGAGAAGGGGATAGGACTGGGATTGCACCCAGTTGGTTGAGATGCATTCCTACCTCAATGTAATCACTACAAGATATATGTAACCAGCCTGCTATGTGTTACCGCTGCTGTAATGGGACATTCTTTCCTTGATCTTTACTTTGGAGCAACAGTGGCGTAGTGGTTAAGAAGAGCAGGTGCATTCTAATCTGGAGGAACCGGGTTTGATTCCCCACTCTGCCGCCTGAGCTGTGGAGGCTTATCTGGGGAATTCAGATTAGCCTGTGCACTCCCACACATGCCAGCTGGGTGACCTTGGGCTAGTCACAGCTTTTCGGAGCTCTCTCAACCCCACCCACCTCACAGAGTGTTTGTTGTGAGGGGGGGAAGGGCGAGGAGATTGTAAGCCCCTTTGAGTCTCCTACGGGAGAGAAAGGGGGGATATAAATCCAAATTCTTCTTTTATGGCTTCACACTCTCAGTAGATAACTAGGCTTACCTCTGACACTTCTGGTCTCATGGAAAACGGGATGGTTCCATTGTCCTTTGGGGGCAGGAGGCCAGGTGGCTTTATTTCTATCTGTTGTCTACCTTTGTGTGCCTCGACTCCGAAATAACTTCCTCATATTCGTTGGGAAAATGGGAGGGGGGACTAATTCTGAATAAAGGGGATAGCAAAAGCCACATTCGGCAGAACAGGCTTCTTGCAAGCTGGGTGCTTCGTTGCCTACCAATAAACGTTGCCGATCAACATTGCAGAGTCCGTTGATTGATTCAAGGTCTGAGCATGCCTCCCCAATCCCAGATCCCTCTGCATAAATCTGGGGCAGTCCTGGAGAGAAACGAATCCCGGGTCTTTAATCAGACCCTCTCAGCAATACGTCAAGTTAACACGAAGGATCTGCTCTAGCCATACATTGTATTGTCAGTTAAAATGCTTTTCCTCACATGACTCAGTAGAGATAGGCTGACAGCTGCTTCTGACAACCTCAGCTCCAGGAGGAAGTCAAGGTGGCTTTTGACATCCTGCCTCCTGTCCCAAGACCTCACCGTTTTTTAAGAAGTGTTCCCAGGTGATGGGAACTCCCTCTGCTTTGCCATCTGCCAATTGGAGAGCAGGCCACCCACCCTCCTCTTTTCCAAGGGTAGGAGAAGGGCATCTTTTCTCCTTCATTCTGCCTGAAGTCCTATAGCTGAAGCCCGTCTGTGTCCCCAAAGGGTTACAGTCTTTTCCCAAGCCCTCGGTGTTTGTGCTGTGGCTCTCACCCACCACCTACCATAGTGACGCATGGACCGTGCCTTCCCTTGAATTTATTCTTCTGAATTTTTGGCCACCCAGATGTTTATTTGGGACCCCTGCCCAAGGAGGTGAATGTTTGTTTCGGACCTGCTTGGACAGGTAGCAGGAGCTCCAGCTTCCTACTCCTGCTTCTTCTCCTTGGCCTCTTAGCCCCTTTCTTGATGCAGGCATCTTGCACCAGATGTGTGGCTGTTTAGAATGTTTGCTTCTCAATGTGGGCATGTTCTAATATTTGGTGGGGTTGCTCTATTTTTGTTTTGTTTCACCTGATTCCTAGTCCCCGTGTTTCTTCTGAACTTGCTTAGGAGTATTAGCTGCTATTTGAGTGTGTCAGCCCCTGAAGCTGGGTCAAAAATAGTTTGTAGCTCATCTAGCAGAGGAGTGAGAGGCACCCAAAAGAGCTTTTCCCTCTTATGCTTGAGCAGCAGTGGCGTAGTGGTTAAGAGCAGGTGTACTCTTACCTGGAGGAACCGGGTTTGATTCCCCGCTCTGCCACCTGAGCTGTGGAGGCTTATCTGGGGAATTTAGAATAGCCTGTACACTCCCACACACGCCAGCTGGGTGACCTTGGGCTAGTCACAGTTCTTCTGATCTCTCTTAGCCCCACCTACCTCACAGGGTGTTTGTTGTGAGGGAGGAAGGGCAAGGAGATTGTAAGCCCCTTTGAGTCTCTTACAGGAGAGAAAGGGGGCATATAAATCCAACTCTTGTTCTTGTTCTTGTTCTTGTTGTTGTTGTTGTTGTTGTTGTTGTTGTTGTTGTTGTTGTTGTTGTTGTTCTTCTTCTTCTTCTTCTTCTTCTTCTTCTTCTTCTTCTTCTTCTTCTTCTTCTTCTTCTTCTTCTTCTTCTTCTTCTTCTTCTTCTTCTTCTTCTTCTTCTTCTTCTTCTTCAAATCCCTGTCCCACAATGATGTATCAGATTCTGTCCAAGGATGCAAAAATCTGAAAAGTGAGTGTTCCTTACGGTATTTTTCCTTCCTTTGGGAAAAAGGTATCTCTTGCCCTTCGTGGTATACTTCACACCCCTCACAGACAGAACCAGAGGGTCTTTTTGCCTTAGCAAATAGTCCCAGTTCAACTAATGGCGTCCTCCATTTCTTTCTTTCTCAGAACCTCATTAAATTAGTGCCAGAACCAGACAAGTTGAAGATGATAGCCGAACTGAAGGAGGAATACAACGAGCTGGCTGAGCCGGAGCAGTTTGGAGTGGTGGTGAGTGTCCTGCCTGTAGAGTCTGGGGAGCAGATCAAGACGCGCGGCTCCCTCCAAAGAGAAACAGCCGTGTTTTCGTGCACCAGGTGACACGGCTTCTGCCAGGTCCCAGGGATGCTCAAAGAAATTGCGTTTGTTGAACCCCTTTGCATTTAGGTATGAATTCTTGTTATGCACTGTGACTGTTCACTTTTCCATCTACTACATATCGTACATGTCAGCAGCAGTAAGCCAGGGCTAGATTCAGATCGGATGCCCATCGGATGGATCTTCCAAGCCAAGCTATGTATTTTTCAGTCCTCCTTTCCGTTTGCAATGCGAACATTTGGGATTGTTGATCCCACTGCTTCGAACTCACTGGACAGATGCTGCGATGTTCCTTTGGAGAAAGAGGCAAATGCTGTGTTTGCTTCTCATGGACACCCTTTCCTAGAATCACAGAGTTGGAAGAAACCACAAGGGCCATCTAGTCCAATCCCCTGCCATGCAGGAACACACAATCAAAGCACTCCCGACATATGTTCATCCAGCCTCTGTTTAAAATCCTCCAAAGAGTAGTTACTGCCATAGAGTAGCAACTGCTTGTCCCATCACTTACGGAAAGGAAGAGCAGAATAAAGACAGCGGCTTTGGTGGGCATCTTTTAAGCCAGTGGTGGCGAACCTATGGCACGGGTGCCAAAGGTGGCACTCAGAGCCCTCTCTGTGGGCACGTGCAAACAGAGTTCGTCCATGTAGGGGAAACTGCCTGCCACATCTAGGCTGGCCTGGGCTGCTGGGCTCGATAATTAGCATTAAACCTAAGATCTAGTTTTGGGGAAGCAGTGTAGGTTACCCTGTTAAGCGCTGTTAAACCCTACTGATTTTCATGCGAAGAACTAAAGCACGCTCCTTTACCTGGGAGTAAGCTCGATTGCTGGCAATGGGGCTTGCTTCTGAGTAAACCCTCCTAGGGTTGTGATTCACCCGTTTAGAGTTGCAGGTTGCTTCAAAGCAAAGCCACCGACTACCACCAAACTTACTTCTGAGTAATGGATGCTTCAGAGCCAACCGTTTTTTCCTAAACTAAAACCTCAGTATTCAGGTTAAATTGCTGTGTTGGCACTTTGCGATAAATAAGTGGGTTTTGGGTTGCAATTTGGGCACTCGGTCTCGAAAAGGTTCGCCATCGCTGTTTTAAGCCATCAGGTGATGTTTCTTGGGGGCAGTGAAGGGCGTGCCAAAAGGCGGAGTTTCTTTTCAGTGTCCTGCTGCCCTCTGTGACCGACAGCGTCCGCCTTCCACAGTGCATCTTCCGGAGGCCACCGTCCCTGGCAAATGACATCTCTCTTCTTTCCCCCCTCCTCAGACTGCCTTGGTTCCTTCCGGTTGTCCATCCTCCTTCCCTTCTGTCCGTGACCGTGAGCTCTGTCCCCTTCCCTTCTCAGATTAGTTCCATTCCCCGCTTGCGGCCCCGCCTCAATGCCATCCTCTTCAAGCTCCAGTTTCACGAGCAGGTGGAAAACATCAAGCCGGAGATCGTCGCCGTGACGGCCGCCTGCGAGGAGGTCCGCAAGAGCGAGAACTTTGCCAGCCTCCTCTCCATCATCCTCTTGGTGGGCAACTACATGAACGCGGGTTCCATGAACGCCGGGGCCTTCGGGTTCAACATCAGCTTCCTCTGCAAGGTGAGGAGAGTCTTCCGGGCTGAGCAGGATCGGCTTTGCACGGACCTCCCTTGCGCGGGAGTGGGAGGGAGGGGCAGCCAGGGTCGCCCTTCCTGCTGATCAGGGTTCACTTTTTCCGCCGCCAGCTCCGAGACACCAAGTCGGCTGATCAGAAGCAGACTTTGTTGCACTTCTTAGCCGAAACCTGCGAGCTGCAGTATCCGGATGTGTTGAAATTCCCGGATGAGCTCATCCATGTGGAGAAGGCATGCCAAGGTATTTTGGGGGTGCAGTTGGAGGGTGTTTCCAGGGGATAAGGGGAACGATCTGAGAAGCAACTGGCATTTCTGAGGCTGGGCGAAGGCTGGTATTTTGAACTTCATTTGGTATGGGCCAGGACCAGAGTTGCTGATTGTTTTTTTACAAGTCGACAGCCTGGGTCTCTTTGTGGCCGGTGGGGTATAAATCCAAACTCTTCTTCCTTTGACGGCAGCCAAGTGGCCGGCATACAGCTAAGCAGAAATGGGGAGAAAAGAGCCAAATGGGCAGGATGGGAAATCCTCCAGCTAATTCTCTCCTTCGTTCCTTCCTCTTGTCTCTGTTGCCTTTTCCCTGGCGGAGGCTGGCTGCATGAATCAGGGCCCTCTCCCAACAGAGGGGAAGGAGGAGGCAGGCCTCAAAAAGGTGGCTAGCTTCAGCCACAGCGGCCTGCAGAGCGCTTTCCTCCCAGACTCTTTCCTCATCGCAAACCAAGCAGCACTGATAGGGTGTTGACTGCCGGACAGCCAGCCAGGGATGCTTCCATCTCTTGAGTAGCCGCTAATTCTCCACAAGCTGCCTAGCAACTAAGTATGAGTCAGGCAAGTCTTTCCAGCTAAATTACATGCGATTCTTATGCCAATAGCAAGCGCAGCATAACTGGTTCGGAGGCTGTCCTCTTGAATCGGGAAGTCCCCGCTTTGAATCTTGCTTACGCCACAAACTTAAGTGAGGGGGCTTTGGGGGTCCTGCTCAGGGCCCCCCTTCCCAGGCTGGAGATGATAATACTGAAGTGTATGATGGCCAGTAAGGGATTTGCAAGGAGTCGAGCCTATATATTCCAGGATGTTAATGGACTACAAGCTTATCAGCTTTCTGCCAGCATGGGCCAATTGGCCATGCTGGCAGGGGCTGATAGGAATTGTAGTCCATAACATCTGGAGTGCCAAAGGTTCGCCACCACTGATCTACCCTGTTTCCCCGAATATAAGACATCCCCTGAAAATAAGACGTAGTAGAGGTTTTGCTGAAGTGCGAAATATAAGGCATCCCCCAAAGTAAGCATCGTGAAGCAAAGTTTTTGTTTGGAAGCATGCCTGACAAACCGAACACAGAAAAATAAGACATTCCCTGAAAATAAGACATAGCGCATCTTTGGGAGCAAAAATTAATATAAGACACTGTCTTATTTTCGGGGAAACAGGGTACATCCAGGTAATGGATGGGAAGTGCTCTGTAAACTATAAAAGCATTAATGATTTTTCAGTCTCGCATTTGCTCTGGGCAGTTTGGTCCCTCCTGAATTTCTTATAGGTATTGGCCAGGCACAAAGAATGGCGCCGTTCTGCCCCCTTTGTCTGGAGGGGGGGAGCAAGAGGTCGGCGGGCGTGACTCTGCCGTGGCCGCGCAATCTGCCCTTTGGTTTGAGCTCTACCGGTGGAACCGGAGCTTCACCTAAGAAGAGGTGGGAGTTTTCTGGTTATTTTATCTGAATATTCTCTCTCCCACCCCCAGTTTCTGGTGAGAATTTGCGGAAAAGCCTGGACCTAATGAAGAAGCAGATTTCAGATGTGCGGCGTGATGTTGGCGACTTCCCCAGCGCCGCAGAGGAGAAGGATAAGTTTGTAGAGAAAATGACCATATCCTTTTTAAAAAGCTGGTCTACAAATCCCGGATTGATACCGTGTGGAAGAAAACAATCTGAAGTGTGGTGTAGGTTTCCTACGCCAGTGGTGGCGAACCTTTGGCACTCCAGATGTTATGGACTACAATTGCCATCAGCCCCTGCCAGCATGGCCAATTGGGGATCCTTTGCTCTTTTGTGGGACTTGTAGTCCATAACATCTGGAGTGCCAAAGGTTCGCCACCACGGCCCTAGGGGATCCTTTGCTCTTTTGTGAGCTGTGCGTCTTGTTCGCACGGTTTTTGTTGCCATGGGCAGGTAAAAGCCCAGTTCTCTGTGGGCATGCATATAGCTGCTAGTTTTCCTGCTTGGGTGTCCCTGCATCTAGAATTGTAGGTGTTCGTCTCTGGGGGTCCCGCTTTCAGATTATAAAACAGGTTCCCGTTCTTGTGGCTCTTAATCATGGCTATTGAGGTTCGTAGGGTCTTGGTGAAGATGTCTGTGCCTTAGGAAAGAGACTTCTTCCTTTCTATAGGATAACACGCGCTATAATAGTTGACGCACACTGTGGCTAGTTCTGGGCTCAGATTTGTTTTTATTGTTTATAGTCTGTTCTTCTCCCAAAGATCTCATAGTGGCTGCCAGAGAGTCCCCCCAGTCAGTGTTCAGCTACACAGCTTATTAGGTCAGCCGTGGTGTAGTGGTTAAGAGCAGGTGGATTCTAATCTGGAGAACTGGGTTTGGTTCTCCACTCCTCCACCTGAGTGGCAGAGGCTTATCTGGTGAGCCAGATGTGTTTCCGCACTCCTACGTTCCTGCTGGGCGACCTTGGAACTAGCCACAGTTCTCTCAGAACTCTCTCAGCCCCACCTCCCTCACAAGGTGTCTATTGTGGGGCAAGGGAGGGAAAGGCGCTTGAATCTCCTTATAGGAGAGACAGGTGGGGTATAAATCCAAACTCCACCACCACCTCCTCCTCCTCCATCATTAAGCTTCAGTTGCTTTATGCATCAACAGCTTATTGGTTGGCCACTCAGATGGGCCAGATGTACAAGAGATCCTATGATAGGAATTTGCAAAATGAAACCAGGGAATGAAAACCACTCGGGCTGCCCAGAGGGAATTTGTTAGGACAAACAGAGAAACCAGGATAGTGGCTTGGATGTTGTCTGCCTGGCACAAGTTTGCGACCTTTGACTTGCGTCCTACAGCTTTGTTAAGGAAGCCCAAGAGCAATATGAGAAACTACGGATGATGCACTCAAACATGGAGAACCTGTATAAGGAATTAGGCCAATACTTCCTTTTCGATGCCAATAAAATACTGATCGAGGAGTTCTTCAGTAACCTGCACAACTTCAGAAACATGTTTCTGGTGAGTGACTCTCCCTGGGCTGCCCATAGAGGCCTTCTGATTGCAGTGTGGCCCTGTGAGAGGCAGCGTGGTATAGTGGTTAAGAGTGGTGGACTCGGATCCGGAGAACCGGGTTTGATTCCCCACTCCTCCACATGAGCCGCGGACTCCATCCTCCAGATGGTTGAGGATATTCTCCAGATGAAGCCTGCTGGGTCACCTTGGGCTAGTCATAGTTCTCTCAGAACTCTCTCAGTCCCACCTACCTCACAGGGTGTCTGTTGTGGGGAGA
>NC_059438.1:35823075-35933075 GCF_021028975.2 Sphaerodactylus townsendi
TTCTTAAGGTTTGTTCGTGGGAAGTGTAGGATTTCAGAGTCGCAGGAAAAACCGAATGGTCTGAAGTCCTACGCTTCCCACGACAAACCTTCCGAGCCAAAGGCTTCCTTTGTAGTTTCCAGTCATTAAAATACATCTCTTGTTTGTCTGATTCTGTTGCTAATGCTGGGTAACAGCTGCGCTCTGTCAGTCCTGCATTCTCCCTGAAATGGGTTCAAGACTGGGGGTCTTCCAGCGGGCCACCAGTCGGTCCCCAGATTTAGCTCTCTGCACAGGGATTTCACATTGGAGGGAAATTCTCCTGTCTGATCCTACCTGGGAGGAACTCCTGTAACCTCCCAGGTTTTCACTCCACTTCCTGCTGTTTTGCAGGTCCCTGGGGAGTTCAGAAAGGTTTCGCTGCGGTGGCTGAAAATCTGGCTCATGGAACGTTCCTTCTGATTGTGCTTGTGACCTTGGGCTAGTCACAGCTTCTTGGAGTGACCTTGGGCTAGTCACAGCTTCTTGGAGCTCTCTCAGCCCCACCTAACTCACAGGGTGCTCACAGCCCCACTTAACTCACAGGGTGAGGGGGGAAGGGCAAGGAGATTGTAAGCCCCTTTGAGTCTCCTGCAGGAGAGAAAGGGGGAATATAAATCCAAACTCTTCTTCTTCTTCTTCTTGTGCTGCCAGTGAGCAGCACCTTCCTGAGCCTGGCTCATTTGTCAGAGAGCAGCAGCGGCGTAGTGGTTAAGAGCACGTGTACTCTAATCTGGAGAGCCAGGTTTGATGCCCCGTTCTGCCACTTGAGCCGTGGAGGCTTATCTGGTGAACTAGATTAGCTTGTGCACTCCAACACATGCCGGCTGGGTGACCTTGGGCCAGTCACAGTTCTTCTGAGCTCTCTCAGCCCCACCTACCTCACAGGGTGTTTGTCGTGAGGGGGGAAGGGAAAGGAGTTTGTAAGCCCCTTTGAGCCTCCTTACAGGAGAGAAAGGGGGGATATAAATCCAACTCTTCTTCTTCTCTTCTGTTTTGAGGAAACGATTGAGCATCTCAATAGGAAATGATTCAGTGAGTCACATTTCTGACTTTTCTTGACAAGTCTTCATTTCAGAATTCTTCCATCTCTGCCAATCGAGAGGTGTAACTAAAGATTGAACTATGCCTAGATTTGGCCGGCTGGGTCCAGTTGCTTCTTCGGGGTCCGGTCGGATTCCTTTGTGTAGCCTTCTGACTCCCTGATGCCGTTGGGGGGCCTTGTGAGCTCCCAGGCACAGTCTGCTCTTTGCTCCCAAACGCATTCCTTTGTCAGAACATATGGAGTCGATTATTGCCCCGTCTGCTTATTTCCTGTCTCCCTCTATTTCCTGCCCGTTATCCCCTGCCTTTGAACAGAGCAGAGCTGCGCTGAGTGACATGACTTCGGGGTCTCCTCGCATTCCTTCCCCCCCCCTTCCCCCCACACTTCTGGCTTGAGTTACTGTGCCAAAACAAGACTTGCGTGTAAAACGACTCTAGAGGAGTGCTTCTGGACTAGTGAAGGAAGAATGGAAGCGAGAAGATAATTCTCTCAGAACCGTTTGTGTCGGAGATGAATTGTTTTTGGAAATATTAATGCTGCCAGCTGCAAATGTACTTGCCCTCGCCTTCGTATTTTTCAGCAAGCTTCAGAAACAGAAGAAGAAGAGTTTGGATTTATATCCCCCCCTTTTCTGTCCTGTAAGGAGACTCAAAGGAGCTTACAAACCCCCCACAACAAATACCCTGTGAGGTGGGTGAGCTGAGAGAGCTCCAAAGAACTGTGACTCGCCCAAGGGCACCCAGCTGGCATGTGTTGAAGTGCACAGGCTAATCTGGTTCCCCAGATAAGCCTCCACAGCTCACGTGGCAGAGTGGGAATCAAACCCCGTTCTCCAGATTAGAGTTCACCTGCTCTTAACCACTATGCCACTGACAGAGGCAGGCAAGGGGGCCCGGGTAACCATTGGGGGGCGGGGCGGGGACTACAGCTTTAATGCTCTGCTCTTGTATTATGATGCGTCTCTGCATGAAACTTGCAGTCTTTGCTTCTCTGCACCGGCTGGCAGCATTTAGCTATGTGCCTTTCCTTCATAATTCATTCAGGCATCCATGCCTCTGGTGATAGCGATGCCCTTTCGGTTCCCTTGACCATAAAATAGGCTCGCGGTTTGTAATCCTCGCAATCGACTTCCACCTGGCTGCTCCCCCGGTGGCTCCCTCTTGCCTTTCTCCAACCTCTTCGCTAATTGAACGGCTCTCCCTTCCTTCCTCCCCCTACACCCTAAATCACAGCCCGGATGACTCATTAGCAGATTGCTCATCAAGACTTGCGCTCCCGCCCCCCACTTCCCTTGCATGTGAATTGTTGCTTAGCCACACTGTATATTGATTGACAGCCTTGTTGAGCCAGTGGTCAGTTTGGGGGGTTTGGGAGCACGGAGTGTGTGTCCCTAAAGCAGTGATGGCGAACCTATGGCACGGGTGCCAGAGGTGGCACTCGGAACCCTCTCTGTGGGCACGCGCACTCAGAGTTTGTCATGTGGGAGGCGGAAAATCACCCCATCACACACACACACATCTAGGCTGGCCTGGGCCACTGAGCATGACGTGAGCAGGGAGGACTCAGCTGGCAGGCCTGGTGCCTGTGCTGCGGTTGGCTGCTGCCCGAGAGGGGGGCTTGCAGAGGAGGCAGAGATGCTAGAGAGGCACAGAGCGGTGTGCACGGGACTTGCTGGAGGCTATAGCAGGCTGGCCCCTGCTTGAGCGGGTGGGGTGGAGGAAGAGGGAGCCAACCGTTTTTTTCTAAACGTAAACCTCAGCATTCAGGTTAAGTTGCCGGGTTGGCACTTTGCGATAAATAAGTGGGGTTTGGGTTGCAATTTGGGCACTCGGTCTCAAAAAGGTTCGCCATCGCTGCCCTAAAGAATGGCTGCTGAGTTGCAGCCAGTCACAGAATAGGGAGGGGTCCTCAGCCAGGTGTTCTTCTGTGGTGGAGACAGGAATTTTGTTTCCCTGAAGGGTTGCTCCTTGCAGCTACCCAAGAGCCTTCCTGGGCTCTTCTGAAGCACCTCCTGCTCCAGTCAGGTGAAGGAGAGCCAGTTCTGGCTCCTTGCTTTTGGGACGAAATCTTTTTGGGAGGAAGGAAGTTGATGGCAGGATACACGGAAGTGACTGCTGCGGCTCCACAGCAAACATCCTGCTTGCTTCGCAGACTTCTTTAGTGCGTTTTTCAAATTTCCGTTGTAAGTCCTGCTGATGTTCCTATTGAATCAGATTGGCTCGTGCATTCCCATTTTATCCACGAATCCCACCCTCGGCCCTCATGATAGAGTAGAATCATCCACAGAAAAATTGCTTGCAGGTAGAAGAGGTTTTGTACCTACCCTGTTTCCCCCAATATAAGACATCCCCAGAAAATAAGACGTGGTAGAGGTTTTGCTGAAGTACGAAATATAAGGCATCCCCCGAAAGTAAGATGTAGCAAAGTTTTTGTTTGGAAGCATGCCCAATGAACAGAACACAGAATAATAAGACATCCCCTGAAAATAAGACATAGCGCATCTTGGGGAGCAAAAATTAATATAAGACACTGTCTTATTTTCGGGGAAACACGGTAGCACAGTCCAGGAATGGCTGTACCCCCTTTTATCCGCAGTGTTTAGGCCAGCATTCAAAGTGGGAATCTTCTTTGGGGTGTTCATTCACTGGGACTTTTGCCTCTCCCTCTGTTGTGTAACACACACACGCACGCGCACGCACGCACGCGCGCACACACACACCCACCCCTGATGCTATGAACCACTTTTTGAAACAGATACATCTATTGCACGTATTTTGCCATGCTCATAGGGAAGGTATCTGGGGTTCTGTGTTAGAGCACATATGAGCACGAACGTAGAAGGCTCTAGATCTGATCCCTAGCATTCCCAGCAGAAAGCTAAGGGATCTCCCTGTGCCAGAAAACCCTGCAGATCTGCTTCCAATCAGAGTAGGCATTACCGACTTGAATAACTCATTGGTCTTGAGTTGTATGAAGCTGCTTCAAGTGGTTCACAGCTATAAAAGGCAGTAAGGAAAATTGCCATTCACATTGGCGTGGAAATGAGTCACATGGCTGTGTAGATCCTGGCCTTCTTCTCCAGCTCTGTCTGCTGACTTCAGTTTATTATGTGTTAAAATGACCCTGGAAAGATCAGCCTGTACATATCAAGGCACGGGCCGTAAGGACTCAGCAAGAACACAGAGAACCGGGCTGTCCTTAATAGCCTCTTGAGCACATTCAAATGATGCTGGCCACCAGCAACTCTCACCCTGTTTTGCCAATGTCAACATGGGGATTTGCATTCTGTCTAGTGTTGCACCAGCTTTCTGTTCTCCACATAATATCTGGCCTGCGTCTATACCATGCTAGCAAGTCTCCTTCCGGCATTTCCTGGTGGCTGGACAGTCCGCCATTCTTTACCAGAACATCCTGAATTCTGGAGGAAAAGCAGGAAGGGAATTGCAATGTTAAAAGGCAGTCCTGCGAAAGATATTATTTTTGCACAAGCCCCCGCTTTGTCTGGGGCAAAGGCTGTCCAGCCATTTGGACCGGGAGGAGAGAACGTCCAATGGCGCTCGAAGGTAATGTCAGGCTCCGTTCTTGGAGTGTTTTTTTTTCTGAGGCCCCCAAACTTCCCTCCGGGAAGAAGCCAGGGCCGCGGCAGCAGTCACAAGCAGAAGAAAAGGATCAAGGTGTTGAATACTTCCTTTGTTGTCACTCCTTGATCCCGACGTGTTTTGCGAGGGGATCTATCGTAGCGCAAGTCTCCGGTCAAGACGAGACTGGAGGCGTTTGCTACGATAGATCCCCTGACACAGCCCCAGGCAAAATGTGTTGGGTTGAGAAAGTAAGAATAAAGCAATTATTCAGCACTTTGATTCTTTTCTGTTGTTTCATCCTCCAATGTCACTTGCGCAGGAGTGTCTTTGATACACATACCCCCGCGCAGGGAGGGGGGTTCCCTGTGGAAAAACTGCCCCCGTGCCCCAGAATGGGTCTGCGATGGGGCCTCCGTTCAGCCCACCATCAAGATACCGTTTTCTCTTGCTCGGAGCTGATCCTTTGGCCCAAGCAGCCGGGCTCCGGGCAGGAGAATGAGTAGGGGGCTGTCCTATGTCATGACCAAATCTTTGACTCCCCCCCACTCCCACAGAGCGCATAGAGCAGTGGTGGCGAACCTTTGGCACTCCAGATGTTATAGACTACAATTCCCATCAGCCCCTTCCAGCATGGCCAATTGGCCATGCTGGCAGGGGCTGATGGGAATTGCAGTCCATAACATCTGGAGTGCCAAAGGTTCGCCACCATGGGCATAGAGGATAATGCCATAGGCCTTCTTTCTGTTATTAGCTCTGGAGGTTCTAGACTCCTTTGCTTGCAAGAGTTCCTCAGCATTTTCACTTGTGGGGGGTGACAAGGAGGAGACCATCGAGCAGCCGGAATGTCGGTTGGGTGAACTCCAGCAGGTTTGCCAGCAGGTGGCGCTGTGGACAATGGATTCAGCGGCTGCCTGAAAGCGCCCCGGCAGATGTTCTAATGTGATTTTATAGGTTTATGTTTCATCGGGAGCGGTTGCCGTGGAAACCCAGATTTGCCGAGCATTCTTTGTGAATTTGCGGTTAACGCTTTCACCGCCGGGGCGGTTCTGTGCGGTCAGATGGAATCGGGATCGAGAGCACAGCCTCAGGAGTCCTCCCCTTCTTAGCAGATTTTAGAGGCTTTGGATGCTGACAGCGAGGCCACAGCTGTTAAAATGCAGGCAGAAGAGGGAATGGCTGTATAGAAAACTGGCTGAAGGATTCATTCACAAAATCCTTTAATTTCCATGTCCCATTCTGTCCCCACCCTCTAAGGGCCATGGAGGATGTTACTGGCTCTCCCCTTTCCAGAGATATGCCCAAAAGGGCCCTGCAGAGCCTAGGGGGGTGTCTGCTCTGTTTCGGGGTCCGTGGTCCAGCTGCAGGCTTGTTGCTGGGGAGAGGAGAGCGTCTCTGGGAGACCCGGCTAATCTTCTTAGTGGTCAGAGCGCGGCAGATCATGGAAGGAGATTAACGGGGCTGGCCAGCTTGACCGCTCATGACTCAGGGACACTGATGGCATCACAGCAGCAGACGGCAGCCGAATGGCCAGGCAGGTGGGCCCCTGACAGCTGGCCAGGACCCTGCCTCAAAAGATGCTCACGGGGCAGGGTGCCGTCCCAAGAGGATCCCCCCCTCCCCAGGGGTAGGGAACCTGCAGCTCTCCAGATGTTCAGGAACTACAATTCCCATCAGCCCCTGTCAGCATGGCCAATTGGCCAAGCTGGCAGGGGCTGATGGGAATTGTAGTTCCTGAACATCTGGAGAGCCGCAGGTTCCCTACCCCTACCCCTCCCCGAGCCTGTCTTACCGCAGAGCACTAGAACGGCCCAAAATACATCTGAGTGCATGAATGGCAAAGATGGACTTTGACTGGCAAAGCCAGTGCATGAATGGCAAAGATGAGTGCATGAATGGCAAAGATGGACTTTGGCCTCCGCCCTGCCCCGCCCTGCCCCGCCCCTTCACATCAGCCCTAGAGGGTGCGCAAGAAGCTAGTGAAGTGGAAGGGGATGGAAAGCTCTTCTTTGGTCTCACCTCTGTATGCTGCCGTGACCTGTTCCTCTGCCCTGGGTAGAAGAGAGTGCATAAATGGTACCTGGGACTGCTTTCAGGGCTGTACTACTTCAGGCGACAGGTGGAGGGTTGTATGTGTTACAATACAACAACCTTTATTAGGCATATTAAAATAGGCTCCTGAGCATTACAGACATTTCTGAAGTACAAATCAAAAGTACATTCAAAACACAGACGGATAAACTGTATCTAGCATTGGTCGTGACTTAGAAAGTTCTGTCACTTGTAAAAGAAATGTTGCTACTTTTTCCAAGAGCACGGCCTCTGTGTTATTTAACAAAAGCTCCACAACAGAGTGGTCAGAGTCTCCTGCAGGTTTGTCTAAGACCCGCCCAGGAGAGAAATTCCTAATACCCACGTATCTCGGACAGTCAAGTATAATGTGAGCAAGAGTCTCCACTTGGTTTTTACAGTGTGGACAGACCTGATCCTGGAGAAGGATAGATAGGTAGCGACCCTTTGTAATGGCCGATGGAAAAGTATTGCAACTGGCCCTTGTAATAATCCATCTCTGTTGGGGTTCAGTAAATAGTTCAAGATATTTGGCTATGTGCCCCTGTTCTGGTACTATTCCGACAGAAAGGGGTGAGCGTGATTTATTTGCTTGGCCCAACAAGATTTGGTATTCCTGTTCTAGAAGTCTGCTTTTTAAGGTTTGCAGAATCTGGGTGACAGCATACAGAGATCTTCAAGTATTAAACCTAGAGAGTAGGTTTTTGATTTAAGAAGTTGATACCATTCAGAGGCAAATAGGGTTGTATGTGTGAAGATACGCAAAGGTGTGCAGGTCAGGGAGATTGGGTCTGCCCTTGATACGGGAACTTCCTGTGTGTTCAGCTCTTTTAACCAAAGGAAACACTTGAATGTGCGATTTCTCCCCACACACACACTCTCACACACTCTCTCTCTCTCACACACACACTCTCACACACTTCCCTGCACTGAGATGGTGCGTGTCACATGACACTTTATCTGTCTTTGAATCTGGGCCCGAGGGCGATTTATATCTTGCATCCTGATGCAGATGAGAGGGCGGAGGGAGGAGTGCTCCCTTAAAGCTCTGTGTGGGGTCCGAGGTGTTGCCTTTTGCTGCTATCGCCAGGGTTGGGCAGGAAGCAGGTGCTGTTGACAGCCGTCTCCATTTTATTTTTTTTCTCTTGCTCTTGCAGAAGGGGATGAAACCGGAGTCATGGACAGTCTGCTAGAGGCCTTGCAGTCAGGAGCGGCCTTCCGTAGGAAAAGAGGACCACGCCAAGGTAAGAGTCGCTCCGAACTTGTGTCCTTCCGGGAGGCAGGATGGGGTTTGCTCTTCCGCCCTTTCCTCTGGGAGCCGATGCAAAAGCTCTGGGCGGAGATGCAAACCTCTAGTCCCAGGAGAAGACTTCCTGCCTCGTCCCTCTGAAGGATTCAGTTTGTGTCCTGCTGACGGGTGACTGCGTTGGTGTCTCTACCCGCTGCTGCTGTGTGACAGCACACAGGACTGGACAGGAGTGGTGGATTCGAATCCCTCCTTTGCCGTGAGGCTCCCTGGCCAGCCCCTCTCCATCTAAACTACACAAAGGTGGGCTTTTTTTAGGATAAAATGGGAAAACATCACACATAAGCCCCTCTTCCACCTCCTCTCTTTCTCGCTCTCTGAATATTTATTTATTTATTTATTTATTTATTTGTAATCATTTTTATATACCGCCCCTCCCCCGAAGGGCTCTGGACGGTGAACAACACAATAACAACAATTCACATTAAAACCCCATTTAAAACAGTGGATTAAACAAATTTATATCGGCATCCAGCATAAGACTTCATAAAACTTCATAGGCCCACCCTATGGGGCCCAAACCCAGAGAGTTGGGCCCCATAAAAATTAAGGGTCCAGAGTGTAAAAGGGGGGGGGAGAGGAGGGCGTACATCAGCGGCCGGCCTCTCCAAACGCCCGGTGGAACAGCTCGGTCTTACAGGCCCTGCGGAACTCTCCAAGATCCCGCAGGGCCCGGATAGCTGGTGGTAAAGTGTTCCACCAGGCAGGGGCCAGGGCTGTAAAGGCCCTGGCCCGGGTAGAGGCCAGCCGCATCATTGAGGGGCTTCTCAACCTTCTGTCCTTGCCAGGGTGACCAAGAAGCCAAATGAGGATAGGGGCCTGTGCCCCCAAGGACTGGTATATACCCTGTGTGGACAAATCCCTTCCCTTTGTAGGCAGATGCTCAGGTGTCCAAGCAAACACCTTGCATCTTGCTAGACCAGGGGTAGGGAACCTGCGGCTCTCCAGATGTTCAGGAACTACAATTCCCATCAGCCTCTGTCAGCATGGCCAATTGGCCATGCTGGCAGGGGCTGATGGGAATTGTAGTTCCTGAACATCTGGAGAGCCGCAGGTTCCCTACCCCTGTGCTAGACCCTAAAAGATTTAAGCAGGGTCACATTTCCTTCTAGCCAGTGGGCCATAAGAGAATGAAACACTTGTGATAAGCAGTAACGCAGGTCTGCAGGTTTTTGAAGTGTGTTTGATATCGTGCGTTTGTGAATCAGAATCTGGTCCTCGAAGACTCAGAACTCAATAAGAGACTTTAGGGGTGGGAGGTACAAAAGAATAGAAAACCTGCAATGTATTGATGATTGATGTAGGAACCATTTTAACCCTAAGTGCCTTAAACGTATGCTTCACTTCTGACTTGGTCAGAGGACCTGCTGTTTTGCTGCAGGTGAGCATCAATCAGGAGTGCATCATCAATTCATCACAGGTGACATCACTTTGAGCCATCCCTTTACATGTGAATACCGTTTTAGCCAGTGGTGGGATCCAAAAATTTTAGTAACAGGTTCCCATGGTGGTGGGATTCAAACTGTGGCGTAGCGCCAATGGGGCTGGGCGGGGCACGACAGGGGCGGGGGCGGGCATTCCAGGGGTGGGGCATTCCTGGGCAGGGCTGTGGCAAGGATGCAGCCGCTGCGCCGGTCCTTGGGCGGGAAACGAATGCACGCAGGCTCAGGCTGCCACGCACACCGGTGCACCTCCTGCTAGACTGCTTCAAGTTCTGCGCGCTACTGCTGAGAGGAAGGGTGTAACTAAGGCAAAAATCACGTGGCAAAATCACCAATTAGTAACCCCCTCTCGGCACACACAAATAATTAGTAACCTACTCTCGGGAACCTGTGAGAACCTGCTGGATCCCACCTCTGGGTTTAGCCCATATCATACTAAAATGCAGGTTGAATGTACTGAAAGAAGGTGGCTTTTCGCACCCCCAAGTGGAGATTTAACATCGTAATGAGCAATCTGAGGAAAGCTGCGGTCAACCCATCACCTACAAAGAACAGCGGCCAACTATCGAAGGCCACAAAACAGCAAACAATCCACATTGCTCTATGCTTATCTTTGAAAGAAGCAAGGAGGTGTTATCCATTGCTGGGGTTGGAGACCCGGAGTCTAGAATGTACCCTTGAAGATAAGAAACACTGAGACATAAAACAAAATCTGCTACCATTAGGGGGGCATAACCCACTCACCAGGGCCTTCTCTATTGGCAGGCCATAAGACTCCTTCCTTCCTTCCCTAGGATATGGGAGGGTCTTTTGGAAAGACTGACACGGCATAAGCCTCACAAAGATAGTTATCTAAGTTTAACTGCTGTCTTCAAATAGCCTAGTTCAAAGCCTACAGTTCTCACTGCATTTGCAAGTCGTTGGCCTCTGTGCTAAAAGTCTATTTCTTTTCTAAATTAGGTTACCTTTAGGAACAGGTGGTCTAATTCAATCAAACTGTGTTATTCTATTGGGATCATTTATTCTAAAAATAAGAAAAATAAAAACTATTTTCCAAAATGCGCTCTCATGATGATCACGGAACACAGCCATCAGTCGTGGGATAATTTAAATTGGTTACGCCAAGGTGAAGCAAGAACTTGCAGCTGAATGCTACACTCTTGCAGAAGGGTAGAAGCGGAAAGTCATTTTCACTTTGCAACCGGTTTACGTTCTAGTTGCGCCAGAACAGGGAGGCTGACAGCTACAGACTTTCCTCTAAACTGCTTGGTTTGCCTTTTAAAGAGTGAGATGGGCTTAAGAGAATTCCTTTTTTTCCCCCACAGCGAAAGCAGGTGAGCAAAAGGTGGGTTTTTTTTAGCAGTTTGGAGGAAGGAGGGCACTCAGCAGGTGCAGCTGAAGCCTTGCTCAGCTATTCATGTTGAACATGTCAAAGGCTGGAGAGTAAACGTATACAGGTGACGTGTGACGGTTGACTGAAAACATCTCACCAAATCATGGTTAATTATGTTTTCACATAATATCAGAACTGACGTAGGTTTCTTCCAACTGGCAGACCAGGAAAAAAAACACCTGTATCCTCTGAACTGAGTGACTGGGTTGCCCCCGTGTGAATGAAGACCCGGTTCCCTTGTTTATGCCACACCACATGCCGCAGACTTTCCCTCCATTTCCTCTGCTCTGCCTCTTTTGTCTGTGGCAAGCTTGCACAGAAGGAAAGGGGCTGAGAGCCAAAGTGTGAGTATGCTGGGCTGAGAGGAAACCAGCCCGAGGCCTAGACAAAGCCGTGCCTTTTGCCCCTGGATGAGGTTCTACGGCAGGGGTGGGCAATTATTTTTTCCATGGGGCCGCATAAGAAACAGAAAATATTGTGGAGGGCCGGGCCAAAAGGCAGGGGGGCGAGGCGCTTTTGAAAGCCCCGCAGAAGCCGGCAGCCAAGGCAACTGGCTTGTGTGGGGCTTTCAAAGGCGCCTTGCTCCCCAGCACGGCAGGGGGGCCAGTCAGGGTCATCCGGCGGGCCGGATGTGGCCCGCGGGCCTTATAATGCCCAGGTCTGTTCTACGGCTATGCAGTACAAGTCCAGGTCAGTTTTTAGAGCAAATATTGCCTGAGGCGCCCTTGTGAAGAAGGTACTAAGATAGAGGATTACAGCATGTAGTCGATACCCCAGGCAAAAACCGTAACACAAGCCTAAAATATGCTCCCCGTATTGCATCAGTGATTGAACATTCCAACCCTGTGTGAGCGATAAGTGTGTTTCCACAAAGGAAATAAAGAGGAACATATCCCTTTAAGAAGGATCGTAGCAGAAACAGCATTGCCTTTGTAGCTGGCACATGACTGGGCAGCTACGGAGCATCACTAATTGCAACATCGCTTCCCACTTCTTCAGAAAATGTTTGTGGAGATGTCTGTGTTGGTCCCAGTCGTTTGGTGCTTGAGAAATCTTCTGTGTATTTCTAAAAGCTTTCCAACGCTGATTGCAAAACGATCCCTCGATCTGTTGCAACTCTCTGCTCACACTGTGGCAGTCCTCGTGTCTGCCGTTGCTCTCAGACTGCAGACATTTTCTTGCACCTTCTCTGAAGAAGTGCTCACCACAAAACAGCTGGTTTATGGCAGGAGTTTGTAAACAGCTTTAGTAATTGTAAAGTGCATTTTTGTCCAAATAAACTGATAATGTTGCAATCGGTGTTGTGTTATGGCTCAGCAGCTATAGTCATGTGTCAACTACAGGGGCTATTCTGTTCTGCCATTTTGTTCTGCTGAGATCCTTCTATGTCAGTGGTTCTCAACCTTCCTAATGCCGCGACCCTTTAATACAGTTCCTCATGTTGTGGTGACCCCCAACCATAAAATTGGTATATATAAAATATAAAAAGACCGTTTTCCGATGGTCTTAGGCGACCCCTGTGAAAGGGTCGTTCGACCCCCAGGTTGAGAACCACTGTTCTGTGTCCATATTCTAGATGGGATATGTTCCTTTTCGCATCAGGAGTAGCAGTGGCGTAGTGGTTAAGAGCAGGTGCATTCTAATCTGGAGAAACCGGATTTGATTCCCTGCTCTGCCGCTTGACCTGTGAAGGCATATCTGGAGAATTCAGATTAGCCTGTGCACTTCAACACACACCAGCTGGGTGACCTTGGGCTAGTCACAGTTCTTCGGAGCTCTCTCAGCCCCACCCACATCACAGGGTGTTTGTTGTGAGGGGGGAAGGGAAAGGAGATTGTAAGCCCTTTTGAGTCACCTATAAGAGAGAAAGGGGGGGATATAAATCCAAACTCCTCCTCTTCTTCTGTAGAACTATATGTACATGTGTAATATATACAGGGTTGGAACGTTCAGTTACTGATGTAATAAATATAGTATATTTTAGCCTTGGGTTACAGTTTTTGCCTTTTGGTATAGCCTTTGTGAAAAAGACATTGTGGCGTACGTAAGCCTAGAATTCCAGTTCCACAGCTGCCGTGTAAATGATGGATCCCTTCATGAACTATGGCAGGCGTACCCTGACGAGCCATTCAAAGAGCGTGTTGGGTTTCGTTCCAGAGGATTTGCTTGCAAAAAATGGTCCATGCTATTTCCCATAGAAGCATGAGATAGCCCTTCCTTTTCATGGGCTTGCGGGAGGAGGTTATATTCCCCCGTCACTGCAACAGACTGTGTCTGAACCCCATCAGCGCTGATCTTTGACTCCCATTTTGCTGAGGAGCAGCTGTCTCTATTCACTCCGGGTGCTGGCATCTTCTGCTTAAGCTGTAAAGGAATGAAAAAGCAGACAGGCCTCTCGGGCGCCCCTGAATAGCTTAGAGGGCTTTTGTGGGGCGAGATTGTTTCCACGAGTCCATTAAGAAAGGCACGAGGCTGCGGGAGGGGAGCAGACAATGCTCCTGTGTCTGTCCCCCGGTCCCCCGGCCTGCCGTCATGACTTCAGCCCAGTGACTCACAGGGCCGGCTGCCTTTGATAGCTCATCTTGTTCCCCTGGTGCAGTTTTCGCATCATGCGAGCCATCTGTTCCTGGAGAGATGGAGTCCAGAATGTACCAATAGCTCCACCCTCTGCCCCGACCAAGTTCCTTCTATGACTGGGGTGTTGTGTGGATTCCGAACTGTATGGCCATGTTCTAGTAGCATTTTCTCCTGACGTTTCACCTGCATCTGTGGCTGGCGTCTTCAGAGGAACGTCAGGAGAAAATGCTACTAGAACACGGCCATACAGCCCGGAAAACACACAACACCCCAGTGATTCCGGCTGTGGAAACCTTCCTTCTTTGACGATCACAGAAACTTATTTATTTATTTATTATTTTTTGGACTTTTATACCACCCCATCCCCAAAGGGCTCTGGGCGGTGTACAATATAAAATATCAATATAAATAAATGGCTAAAACCTTTAAAACAGCGATAACAATAGTAATAACAATATGGCCAACCCCATTTTTAAAATTCTCCCCGGAGGAGGAGGACGAGTCCCAGGATGATAGGCCCAGGTGTAAGGAGCCAACTAGGGGGCACCATTTCAGCGGCTGGTCCCTCCAAAAGCCCGGCGGAACAACTCCGTTTTACAGACCCTGTGGAACTCATTGAGGTCCCGCAGGGCCCTGACAACCGGAGGAAGGGTGTTCCACCAGGCCGGGGCCAGAGCCGTAAAAGCCCTGGCCCGCGTGGAGGCCAGCCGCATCATTGAGGGGCCAGGGACCACTAATAAATTGGCCTCCACTGAACGGAGAGGCCGTGCAGGGACGTATGGGGTGATGTGGTCTCGAAGATACGAGGGTCCCAAGCTGCGTAAGGCCTTAAAGGAAACTTAGAGGAAACAGTCCTTGCCATAGGGGCAGAGAAGCAATATTCCCAGACACTTTGAACCAACTGGAGGAGGCGGACATATTTTGTTCCACACTATCAGTAATATTTCAAGGAAAATTGAAATATAGGCCATATTTATTTTGTAGTTAAATCCAAGCTCATTTACTACTCGAAAAACATAAAATGTGTTACGTAGAACCGGGTGCCTAACATTGTACTGTTTAGTGTATCTATGAAATTTGAAAGCACAAAACTGTTCTATTCGAGCTGTCATTGCAAACATGCCAAGTGCGAGAAGTGGAGGGATAGGCAGCTGCACGTTTCGGTCGTTGCCAACTGGGAAAACAGGAAAAAAAATAAGAGCTGAAAATAGATGCTGTAAACACTGAACATCTTTATTATCTGAATTTAGAAGCAGTTCCTTCTTCACACAGCCAGCATGATTAAGAAACAGACTATTTTTTGAAAAGAGTTTGGAATAATCCGCATTCACATAACAAAAACCTACTGCCTTGCATGGCTAGCTGATGGCTGACGTAGTTTTTGGAGAATATTTTGAAGAGGTGATATGAGAGAAACAGGTTTCTTCTAGATAAGCTGCCTGGCCCTGGGTGCCTCTCAGTGGTGGGATCCCAAATTTTTAGTAACAGGTTCCCATGGTGGTGGGATTCAAACTGTGGCGTAGCGCCAATGGGGCTGGGCGGGGCACGATGGGGGTGTGGCCGGGCATTCCAGGGGCGGGGCATTCCTGGGCGGGGCTGTGGCAAGGACGCAGCTGCTGCACCAGTCCTTGGGCAGGAAACAAATGCATGCAGGCGCAGGCTGCCACGCACGCCGGTGCACCTCCTGCTAGACTGCTTCAAGTTCTGCACACTACTGCTGAGAGGAGGGGTGTAACTAAGGCAAAAATCACATGGCAAAATCACCCATTAGGAACCCCCTCTCAGCACACACAAATAATTAGTAACCTACTCTTGCGAACCTGAGAGAACCTGCTGGATCCCACCTCTGGTGCCTCTACTTGGTCACCTAGGGAAAATGAAAGTAATTTTCCATCAGCCTGCTCATCCCCTATCCCTCCTGGTGCTCCTCCGCTCCCACCTGACACCTATACACCTCTAAGGAGTCAGGTGTCTCAGCAAGCTTGGGGCAGGGTGCGGGCTCATTGGCTACTCCCCAGCCATGAACAAGAGTGGAAGAATTTCCAGCTTTCACAAGAAACAACCTTCCCTGCCAGTAATTCTCACAATACTAGAACCAGGGGGCATACATTGAAAATGCTTGGGGGGGGGGGGGGGGTTAGGACTAATAAAAGGAAACATTTCTTCACGTAACGCGTGATTGGTGTTTGGAATATGCTGCCACAGGAAGTTATGATGTCCACTAACCTGGATAGCTTTAAAAGGGGCTTGGACAGATTGATGGAGGAGAAGTCGATCTCTGGCTCCCAATCTTGATCCTCCTTGATCTGAGGTTGCAAAAGCCTTAGCAGACCAGGTGCTCGGGAGCAGCAGCAGCAGAAGGCCATTGCTTTCATGACCTGCATGTGAGCTCCCAAAGGCACCTGGTGGGCCACTGCGAGTAGCAGAGTGCTGGACTAGTTGGACTCTGGTCTGATCCAGCAGGCTAGTTGTTATGTTCTTATGTTCTTAATTGCATCTCCGTTGGCCACTTTCAAACATTGTGGCCATGCCTAGCAGCAGTCCAGCAGTCACACACACACAAAGTGCTACCTGTGACACTCCTGATGTGTGCAATCACCAAGTTATCCGAACAGGGGTGACGTGCGCATTTTCCTTGCCTATGTGACTTTTGGGCACCTGAATAAGATTCCGAAAAACCTAGCCATCAGTTTGCTTGTTCTTGAAGCTGTGTGCATGTGCAGAACCTACACAATGAATGCTGTTGAGACAGCATGGCAGCGGTGTGTGTCTGTGAGGATCTGTGTGTGGTGGGAAGGCTCCTGGTAAATATGGGGTATGTCTGAAAAGGGTTATTCCCATTTAGGGCTGTCTCCTGTCCCTTGGGGTTGGACCCATTTAACTCAGTTGTGCCCACTTCCCCTTGCTGCCGACCTTTAGGGTGTGCAAGTCCTGTGATTCCCAACCACAGCCCTTTTTGATGGTAGAAGAGAATCTCTCCTCTTGTTTTCACCAGCGTACAAACCAGTTGGTTCCAACTCTTACTGCATGTTTCTCCACAGTGTATTGTCGGGCTCAACCTCAGGATCTGTATCCATTTTGCTTGGGGGAAATGCTGTTTGTGTGGTTTCAAAGTACCTTTTGTGTAAATTCCACTGGAATAACGGGGGCATTTAGACGTTGCTGACTCCCATCCTGGTGACCTCTTGAAGCTCCATGAGAATTTCCTATTCCGAGTCCCACTCAGTTGAAGTCCGAAGCCATTTAGAAATGGAAGAGCCCTGTTTTTTTTTGGTGGAGTGCTGCATTTTGAAGTAGCACTTGGGGGGTCTCTATTTTGCAGTTCTGGAGACAAAAAATCATAACGTTGGTGGATTGAGCTCCGACATCAGATGGTTTTTGAAAAGATTCTGCATATATGTATGTGATCCCCAACTGGTTACCAAGAGGGGGAGGACATTTAACATGGGGCATAATGCAAAGAAAAGAGATCCACTGATTCCCTGCCTTCCTTTGGTCTTCAAAAGGCCCAGCCTCACCCACAACCCATATCCAGCCACAGCGAGACCCAGTGACGGAGCTACCGGGGGGAGGGGGGTGCATGTTGCACAGGGCGCACGCCTGGAGGGATGGAAAATCGTCCCCAACCCCGGCGGCGCCCCCACAGCCCCCCACCCCCCCACCACTGTTATTGAAACAATGCAGGCTGGAGAAGCGGCCTGTTCCCTTCAGGCTGAAAATGGCCTAGCGGGAACTACACTTGTGAGCCCCAAGGTCTCCTGGGAAGTGTAGTTCCCAGCAGGCCGTTTTCACCCTGAAGCGAACAGGCCGCTTCTCCAGCCTGCACTGTTTCAGTAAGGTAAGTGTGGAGGGGGGGCACCGTGGGAGGGGGGCGGGAAACTCAGAGAGCGCACCGGGCACAGTATGGCCCAGCTACGCCTCTGGTGAGGCCTCTTTGGCAAGAATGAAGCATAAGAAGGCTTTCCAGCTTGGCTGCATGCCAACAGGTTCTTTTTCTTGTCTCTGCCGCTGGCGTTCTTCCAGGGGGAAAATAACTGAGTCACCCCTTTCTGGGCATGCTTCGGCCATCGTTCCTCTGCTATGCTTCGTGATGCTCAAGTTTCTTTGCCCTCTCGCTTTTATTTACGGGCCGTTGTCTGCCGAAGGCGAATCTGAAGAGATGCCCCCCCTCTCTGGCCCTCTGCTCTGCTGTAGCTCCAGGGTCAAAGGCCCAGTTTACACAGATGGCTCCGTCACTGGGCGCAAAAGAGTTTCCTGCCGCCTTGGATCTTTTGGCCGGGGGCGTTTGCTTCCAAGCTTTCTCTCCGAGCGATTTGACAGGCTCCGCTTTTTATTTTCTTGCAGCTACCTCTCTTCTGTCCCTTTACGAGGTGGTGAAGGAGGCGTCTGAGCGGGTAATCTGTGGGCATGTCCGTGTTCTTCACCCCCTTTCCATCCCCCCCCCCTTGTGTGCTATAGGCAGGGAGGATTGCAAAAGGAGAGACTCTTGCAGGCAGCCTCCGAATCAGGGTTCCAGACTGCCCTGGTGCATGTAAAAAACAAAAGACATGAACCTACCTTTTGTGAAGACCAACCAGAACGACCAAGAAGACACGTGCAAGCTCTCAGGATCTCCAGAACTCTTCAGCCGACTGACTTTATGAAAGGGGGAGGGGACAGAATTCAGGCTGTGAGGTGAAGGCCTTTTCCTTATATCTTTCCTGAGTGGAATGCCTCCAGGCTTCCTGGGGTAGTAGCTGGGGCTGGTGCTAGTTTGTACTTTGGC
The DNA here is from genome assembly GCF_021028975.2 of Sphaerodactylus townsendi. Lineage (NCBI taxonomy): Eukaryota > Metazoa > Chordata > Lepidosauria > Squamata > Sphaerodactylidae > Sphaerodactylus > Sphaerodactylus townsendi. The sequence goes on from NC_059438.1 coordinate 35,841,270, forward strand.
CTTCTGGAACTGTGGAAGCCTCCAAGCCAGTAACTAATTATATGTCCCTTAATGCCAAATGAAACATGGAGGTCCCTTGGAAATCTAGGAAGAAGAGTTTAGATTAGTACCCCACTTTTCTCAACCGTAAGGAGTCTCAAAGTGGCTTACAAAGTCCTTCTCTTCCTCTCTCCCCAACAGCTATCTTGTGAGGTAGGTGGGGCTTGGAGAGTTCCGAAAGAACTGTAACTAGCTCAGGGTCATCCAGTAGGCTTACTTGTGGAGGAGTGGGGAATCAAACCTGGTTCTCCAGATTAAAGTCCACCTGCTCTTAACCACTACAGCACACTGGCTGTCTGAGGGCAAATGGGGCACTCCTTAGGTGAACGTTTTGGTTGGTCTTGACAGAAGGTACCACATGGCTTTTGTGTTTGGGGGTTTTCCATGGACCAACAAGGCTACCTGGAACCTTGAAGGACATCTTCTGGCCACTGTTTCCATTGCCTACTCTCGGATGTGGTCCAGGTAAATTTGTGGCCTCTGTGAGGGCCCAGTCTGTTATATTTGGGTGAATCCTCTGTCTTCTACTGGGCCTCCTGAGGCTGTCCTCTGGCTGTCTCTCTCCTCCTTTCCATCCCTCCTGGCTGGCATGTGCTGTGTTTCTGGCTCCGGTACCACAGTGATCCATCACCCTGGGAGTCCGTTCATCTGACACTTCCATTTACTTCTAATTGCTTACTTACCATTCTATCCCTTTCCCCTCTGAGTTCTGCAAACTAGCTGACAGAAAGCCTTCCTGAAAGATTGCTTTTCAAGAACAGGACAGGGTTACAAGGTTATTAAGACACTTTGCAGATTTGGGGGCAAGGACGACCGAGCTTGAGGGTTAAAAAAAACTCCAATTGAGGATGAACCGTGCAAGCTCAGGTAACCATTGAATGGAATCCTGTAGATCCGTTCCAAGAGCTGAAGTTTGCAACTTCGGTTGGAAAGGTGCCTCGGGGAAGTAACCTCCTCTGGCGGAGTTCCATGCCTCTGTCTGAAAACAGCAAATGTTTGTTTATGATGCACGCCATTCTCTAGCGGCTGCAATCAGGAGCAGATTGATTGGAGTAAGGGCTGAAAAGCCCTTTTCCCTCAGCTGTTTTCCCCTTTCTCAGACATCTCCTTCAGGTTGCTTTTCAGTTGGCTTAGAGGCCCCTTCCGCACAGAAGAAGAAGCAAGCCTTTATTGGCATAGACAGCAGTACAACAATAATAAAAAGACGGATTAAAAAGCATATACAATGCAAAATACATGTTAGGTCGAAGGAAATCTACTGGCGTTTAGTAATTTCCAGGAGAAAGTCTGCCACTATCATACAGAGAGAAGGATCAGGGTTGTCCAACAAGTAGTGTAATCTAATTAAATCGGGGAGATGGGGTAAATGTAAAGGAGTAAGATTCACATACTTGGATCTGATTTCCTTGAATCTGAGACAATGAAGTAATTGGTGGGCCAGAGATTCAACTGAGCCATCATTACATGGGCACAATCTTTTAGCCTTTTCTTGCTTATTAAATCTGCCATGTAGCAAGGCAGAAGGCATAACATTAAACCTGGCGAGCATTATGGCTCTCCTTTGAACAGGGTTTATTAAGCAATACAGGTAGTGTGCCAAGTGGCCCCGTTCAAGATCATTTCCCCCCACTGGGCAGTACTGCTCTCCAAACCACACAGGACAGCAATCTCACCCCTTCCGCACACCCCCCCCCCCCCCCCCCCCCCCCCGCCCCCCCCCCCCCCGCCGGCCGCCCCCCCCCCCCCCCCCCCCCCCCCCCCGCCGCCCCCCCCCCCCCCCCCGCCCCCCCCCCCCCCCCCCCCCCCCCCCCCACCCCTCCAGGACCCCAGCCCCCCCCCCCCCCCCCCCCCCCCCCCCCCCCCCCCCCCCCCCCACCCCCCCCCCCCCCCCCCCCCCCCTCCACCAACCCCCCCCTCCCCCCACCCCCCCCCCCCCCCACCCCCCCCCCCCCCCACCCCCCCCCCCCCCCACCCCCCCCCCCCCCCACCCCCCCCCCCCCCCACCCCCCCCCCCCCCCACCCCCCCCCCCCCCCACCCCCCCCCCCCCCCACCCCCCCCCCCCCCCACCCCCCCCCCCCCCCACCCCCCCCCCCCCCCACCCCCCCCCCCCCCCACCCCCCCCCCCCCCCACCCCCCCCCCCCCCCACCCCCCCCCCCCCCCACCCCCCCCCCCCCCCACCCCCCCCCCCCCCCACCCCCCCCCCCCCCCACCCCCCCCCCCCCCCACCCCCCCCCCCCCCCACCCCCCCCCCCCCCCACCCCCCCCCCCCCCCACCCCCCCCCCCCCCCACCCCCCCCCCCCCCCACCCCCCCCCCCCCCCACCCCCCCCCCCCCCCACCCCCCCCCCCCCCCACCCCCCCCCCCCCCCACCCCCCCCCCCCCCCACCCCCCCCCCCCCCCACCCCCCCCCCCCCCCACCCCCCCCCCCCCCCACCCCCCCCCCCCCCCACCCCCCCCCCCCCCCACCCCCCCCCCCCCCCACCCCCCCCCCCCCCCACCCCCCCCCCCCCCCACCCCCCCCCCCCCCCACCCCCCCCCCCCCCCACCCCCCCCCCCCCCCACCCCCCCCCCCCCCCACCCCCCCCCCCCCCCACCCCCCCCCCCCCCCACCCCCCCCCCCCCCCACCCCCCCCCCCCCCCACCCCCCCCCCCCCCCACCCCCCCCCCCCCCCACCCCCCCCCCCCCCCACCCCCCCCCCCCCCCACCCCCCCCCCCCCCCACCCCCCCCCCCCCCCACCCCCCCCCCCCCCCACCCCCCCCCCCCCCCACCCCCCCCCCCCCCCACCCCCCCCCCCCCCCACCCCCCCCCCCCCCCACCCCCCCCCCCCCCCACCCCCCCCCCCCCCCACCCCCCCCCCCCCCCACCCCCCCCCCCCCCCACCCCCCCCCCCCCCCACCCCCCCCCCCCCCCACCCCCCCCCCCCCCCACCCCCCCCCCCCCCCACCCCCCCCCCCCCCCACCCCCCCCCCCCCCCACCCCCCCCCCCCCCCACCCCCCCCCCCCCCCACCCCCCCCCCCCCCCACCCCCCCCCCCCCCCACCCCCCCCCCCCCCCACCCCCCCCCCCCCCCACCCCCCCCCCCCCCCACCCCCCCCCCCCCCCACCCCCCCCCCCCCCCACCCCCCCCCCCCCCCACCCCCCCCCCCCCCCACCCCCCCCCCCCCCCACCCCCCCCCCCCCCCACCCCCCCCCCCCCCCACCCCCCCCCCCCCCCACCCCCCCCCCCCCCCACCCCCCCCCCCCCCCACCCCCCCCCCCCCCCACCCCCCCCCCCCCCCACCCCCCCCCCCCCCCACCCCCCCCCCCCCCCACCCCCCCCCCCCCCCACCCCCCCCCCCCCCCACCCCCCCCCCCCCCCACCCCCCCCCCCCCCCACCCCCCCCCCCCCCCACCCCCCCCCCCCCCCACCCCCCCCCCCCCCCACCCCCCCCCCCCCCCACCCCCCCCCCCCCCCACCCCCCCCCCCCCCCACCCCCCCCCCCCCCCACCCCCCCCCCCCCCCACCCCCCCCCCCCCCCACCCCCCCCCCCCCCCACCCCCCCCCCCCCCCACCCCCCCCCCCCCCCACCCCCCCCCCCCCCCACCCCCCCCCCCCCCCACCCCCCCCCCCCCCCACCCCCCCCCCCCCCCACCCCCCCCCCCCCCCACCCCCCCCCCCCCCCACCCCCCCCCCCCCCCACCCCCCCCCCCCCCCACCCCCCCCCCCCCCCACCCCCCCCCCCCCCCACCCCCCCCCCCCCCCACCCCCCCCCCCCCCCACCCCCCCCCCCCCCCACCCCCCCCCCCCCCCACCCCCCCCCCCCCCCACCCCCCCCCCCCCCCACCCCCCCCCCCCCCCACCCCCCCCCCCCCCCACCCCCCCCCCCCCCCACCCCCCCCCCCCCCCACCCCCCCCCCCCCCCACCCCCCCCCCCCCCCACCCCCCCCCCCCCCCACCCCCCCCCCCCCCCACCCCCCCCCCCCCCCACCCCCCCCCCCCCCCACCCCCCCCCCCCCCCACCCCCCCCCCCCCCCACCCCCCCCCCCCCCCACCCCCCCCCCCCCCCACCCCCCCCCCCCCCCACCCCCCCCCCCCCCCACCCCCCCCCCCCCCCACCCCCCCCCCCCCCCACCCCCCCCCCCCCCCACCCCCCCCCCCCCCCACCCCCCCCCCCCCCCACCCCCCCCCCCCCCCACCCCCCCCCCCCCCCACCCCCCCCCCCCCCCACCCCCCCCCCCCCCCACCCCCCCCCCCCCCCACCCCCCCCCCCCCCCACCCCCCCCCCCCCCCACCCCCCCCCCCCCCCACCCCCCCCCCCCCCCACCCCCCCCCCCCCCCACCCCCCCCCCCCCCCACCCCCCCCCCCCCCCACCCCCCCCCCCCCCCACCCCCCCCCCCCCCCACCCCCCCCCCCCCCCACCCCCCCCCCCCCCCACCCCCCCCCCCCCCCACCCCCCCCCCCCCCCACCCCCCCCCCCCCCCACCCCCCCCCCCCCCCACCCCCCCCCCCCCCCACCCCCCCCCCCCCCCACCCCCCCCCCCCCCCACCCCCCCCCCCCCCCACCCCCCCCCCCCCCCACCCCCCCCCCCCCCCACCCCCCCCCCCCCCCACCCCCCCCCCCCCCCACCCCCCCCCCCCCCCACCCCCCCCCCCCCCCACCCCCCCCCCCCCCCACCCCCCCCCCCCCCCACCCCCCCCCCCCCCCACCCCCCCCCCCCCCCACCCCCCCCCCCCCCCACCCCCCCCCCCCCCCACCCCCCCCCCCCCCCACCCCCCCCCCCCCCCACCCCCCCCCCCCCCCACCCCCCCCCCCCCCCACCCCCCCCCCCCCCCACCCCCCCCCCCCCCCACCCCCCCCCCCCCCCACCCCCCCCCCCCCCCACCCCCCCCCCCCCCCACCCCCCCCCCCCCCCACCCCCCCCCCCCCCCACCCCCCCCCCCCCCCACCCCCCCCCCCCCCCACCCCCCCCCCCCCCCACCCCCCCCCCCCCCCACCCCCCCCCCCCCCCACCCCCCCCCCCCCCCACCCCCCCCCCCCCCCACCCCCCCCCCCCCCCACCCCCCCCCCCCCCCACCCCCCCCCCCCCCCACCCCCCCCCCCCCCCACCCCCCCCCCCCCCCACCCCCCCCCCCCCCCACCCCCCCCCCCCCCCACCCCCCCCCCCCCCCACCCCCCCCCCCCCCCACCCCCCCCCCCCCCCACCCCCCCCCCCCCCCACCCCCCCCCCCCCCCACCCCCCCCCCCCCCCACCCCCCCCCCCCCCCACCCCCCCCCCCCCCCACCCCCCCCCCCCCCCACCCCCCCCCCCCCCCACCCCCCCCCCCCCCCACCCCCCCCCCCCCCCACCCCCCCCCCCCCCCACCCCCCCCCCCCCCCACCCCCCCCCCCCCCCACCCCCCCCCCCCCCCACCCCCCCCCCCCCCCACCCCCCCCCCCCCCCACCCCCCCCCCCCCCCACCCCCCCCCCCCCCCACCCCCCCCCCCCCCCACCCCCCCCCCCCCCCACCCCCCCCCCCCCCCACCCCCCCCCCCCCCCACCCCCCCCCCCCCCCACCCCCCCCCCCCCCCACCCCCCCCCCCCCCCACCCCCCCCCCCCCCCACCCCCCCCCCCCCCCACCCCCCCCCCCCCCCACCCCCCCCCCCCCCCACCCCCCCCCCCCCCCACCCCCCCCCCCCCCCACCCCCCCCCCCCCCCACCCCCCCCCCCCCCCACCCCCCCCCCCCCCCACCCCCCCCCCCCCCCACCCCCCCCCCCCCCCACCCCCCCCCCCCCCCACCCCCCCCCCCCCCCACCCCCCCCCCCCCCCACCCCCCCCCCCCCCCACCCCCCCCCCCCCCCACCCCCCCCCCCCCCCACCCCCCCCCCCCCCCACCCCCCCCCCCCCCCACCCCCCCCCCCCCCCACCCCCCCCCCCCCCCACCCCCCCCCCCCCCCACCCCCCCCCCCCCCCACCCCCCCCCCCCCCCACCCCCCCCCCCCCCCACCCCCCCCCCCCCCCACCCCCCCCCCCCCCCACCCCCCCCCCCCCCCACCCCCCCCCCCCCCCACCCCCCCCCCCCCCCACCCCCCCCCCCCCCCACCCCCCCCCCCCCCCACCCCCCCCCCCCCCCACCCCCCCCCCCCCCCACCCCCCCCCCCCCCCACCCCCCCCCCCCCCCACCCCCCCCCCCCCCCACCCCCCCCCCCCCCCACCCCCCCCCCCCCCCACCCCCCCCCCCCCCCACCCCCCCCCCCCCCCACCCCCCCCCCCCCCCACCCCCCCCCCCCCCCACCCCCCCCCCCCCCCACCCCCCCCCCCCCCCACCCCCCCCCCCCCCCACCCCCCCCCCCCCCCACCCCCCCCCCCCCCCACCCCCCCCCCCCCCCACCCCCCCCCCCCCCCACCCCCCCCCCCCCCCTCGCCCCCCACCCCCCCCCCCCCCCCCCCCCCACCCCCCCCCCCCCCCCCCCCCCCCCCCCCCCACCCCCCCCCCCCCCCACCCCCCCCCCCCCCCACCCCCCCCCCCACACACCCCCCCCCCACCCCCCCCCCCCCCCCCCCCCCCCCCCCCCCCCCCCACCCCACCCCCCCCACCACCCCCCCCCCACCACACCCCCCCACCACCCCACCCCCCACACACCCCCCCCCCCCACCCCCCCCCGACCCACCCCCCCCCCCCCCCACCACAACCCCCCACCCCCCCCCCCCCACCCAACCCCCCCACCAGCCCCTGCCAGCATGGCCAATTGGCCATGTTTTGCTACAAGTTCTCCAATTGGCCATGCTGGCAGGGGCTGATGGGAATTGTAGTCCATAACATCTGGAGTGCCAAAGGTTCGCCACCACGGGTCTAGGAAATGACAGATGAATTCACAAATCTCCTGTCGTCTTTATCCTGAAAAGGATAACGTGGGGTTTTCCTGAAGTAATTCTTCGGATCCTATCCAGACTTTCTCGCACTGTCGCCGCAAGGAGTGTTATTTTAGGAAGATGCACAGGTGTTTTCCTTGACATTATTGTGCCAACACAGGGCAGGATGAGAGCTGCAGAACCACGTCCCAAGGGAAGGTTTACCTTCTTTACCTCAGAACATTCCAGACAGGCCTCTGTCAAAGAGGAGGCCGGCATCCAGCCACACTTCCTGTTCAAGCCTGTGCCTCAGTCACACCACTCTTCTTCTGACCACAAATGGTGGCTCTGTAAAGTTCTGCAGAAGGACAGAGCTCACCTCACGCCATCTTTCTGCCGAACGCGTGAGGAACGCCGCCGTGTCATCCCGTTATTGAGCAGGTGGGAAAGCCGTTTGAGAAGGTGAAGCGGCACATTCCAAAACGCATTCCGTTCTCCTCTCTTGACACATTCCATTCTCCTTTCTCGAACCCCCTTCAAAGGCCAGACGAGGGGTGCCCACGGGTGGCACAAAGCATTGCACGTAACAGTCGTGCTGAAGAGAAGCAAACACTCGGAGTTGGGCATCCCACCTCAAACAAATGCCTCGCTTGGCCCAAATGGTCACGAGCTCGTTGCCCGTTCTTCACCTCATCACAGCGCAAATTTTAGGAAGGATCCGGCTCCCACCACACCCTGGAGTTGCAAGCGCCAATTTTCATTACTAAGTTGAAAGACTCAGAGCTGGGGTAGTAAACGACTGCTTCTCTTTGTTCACTTCTCTGGCCGAAGAGGAGCAGCCGTCCTTTGGGCTGCCTTTGGCCTCACCAGTCTGGACCAGGGATGCTTACCCCCACATATCCACCAGCCAGGTCCCTACACGAAGTCCTTGTTTCTGAATGGTTTTACCATATTTGGGCTTCGTTTTTCTTCTTCTTCTTCTTCTTCTTCTTCTTCTTCTTCTTCTTCTTCTTCTTCTTCTTCTTCTTCTTCTTCTTCTTCTTCTTCTTCTTCTTCTTCTTCTTCTTCTCCTCCTCCTCCTCCTCCTCCTCCTCCTCCTCCTCCTCCTCCTCCTCCTCCTCCTCCTCCTCCTCTCAGGCTGAGCTGTTGTTCATAAATCTCATAGTACATGCAGGCCATTTTCACCCATAGGGATAATACTAATTTTCACCCATAGGGATAATACTTGGCTAGGTTTTTTTCCTCACACTTTTTTGCTTGCCCCGGTTTGATGCTGCTGCTCTGGTCCACACAGAAGGTGAGTCAACGTGTGGGGAGAAAGCCCTTCGGGCACGTATGCACGGGAGAAAGGCTGCACATTTCCTTGGCCTGGCTTATTCTGGAAGTGCCCCTTCATGGGACAACACTGGCTTGCGCCACGGGATAGATGTTCCAGCTGCGTCGGCTGGGAAAAACACACTGCCAGCCCCTCCTCAGAAGAAATGACCGATTCTGCCGTCACAGCAGGGGCTAGAAGAGGTTGGGGGCTTCCTTTCTCAGCAGCAGCAAACCCGATGGCTGCCAAGTTGTCGTCCCGGCCTGGCAAGGCTTGTAGGAAGTGGCCCTTATCAATGTCGTCACCAACCAGTAGCTCAGTTTGATGCATTGCCTGAGCATGTTTGACCCGCCTCCTGTAAGAACATACAGAGATGGAGGTTGTCCGGCTGGTTGAGTTCCCTTTTGTTCTGTGTGCAGCCACAAGTATGGAGTAGCCATTTCTACCCTTGAAGCCTAAGGGGTTGAGGGGGGGGGGTCAGCCTCACCAGCCACTGAGTCCCCCCCCAGATTTTTTTCACAGGGGGATAGCGATAAGCCTGTGCTTTCCAAGGGTGCTCGGGGTCAGCATAGCACTTGGAGGCGCCCTAACTGCCAACCTGCCCTGCCGGAGGGCCTCCACACTACTGTTACCGCTAGCCCTTCCCCTACACCAAAGTTGTGCCATCTGCTGGGATCTTTGCCTCTTTTATTTTTCACTGTAATTTCGGAATCTTTTGTTAAGAAATCTTATCATTTGTCGTGTATCGATTGTTCCCCTTTCCCCGAGCAGCGTTGTGACACTGGGAACATCAGCAACTTCCATATCCATACGTAATGAAATTTTGGCGAGGATGCCTAGCGTCCATTCATTCATATGGTATTAAGCGTCAGCTTAAAACCACAGCTGGCTCATTTTATCCCAAAATGTCAATAAATTTTTTTTAATTTGCTTCCAATATGTCCTTTATTTAACATGGCAGCACCTCACCTGCCCTGCCTGTTGTTAGATTATTAGGGCAAAAGAGCCGAATATCCACAGGGCTTATGGGACTGTGTTGTGAATCAGGGAAGGGAAGGCAGTATGGTACTATAGCCTGATCTTGTCAGATCTTGGAAGTTAACAAGCAAACAAAAGCGTTTAATGACATATTAACAACATTACAGTTGTAGAACAAACCGATTTAGTATAACACATCCGATGCTAGTCCATAAGGATCCATGTTCACGAGTTAAAGTGAAAAAGAAATTACTCGTTCACATGCTGCCAGATCGAACCCATCCGGCAGGAAGCAAATACTATCCCATCAGATGGAGCTTGGAAATTTTCAGAACTAAGTGGCCATATTTTGCTCTTACCCTTATATAATATACATAGCACAACGCATAACGGAGGCCTTTAGTGACATAAGATAAATGATAATAGTATACACTTAAATTAAAACCCAAATGGCTAAAACTTACAGAAGGGCTTCTCTCTAAGTCCAAAAGCTTTTATTAAAAACCTAGCAACTAACTCTGTGGTGTGAAAGTGTACGTCACTGAGCAAGTATGCAACTTTTTCTTTGTCTGATTTCCCTGGGTACTTCTTTAAGACGGCTTCAAGGTAGAGCCGCAGCGAGAACCGCAGTGTAAATCTTTGCGGTGCGGGAGAAGCTAACGCATTCCGATGTTTCAGGTCGGCCCGTCGCCCAGCGAACAAGTTCTTGCTTTCCAATGGGATGTCGGCATCATATCAATCGCTCGTTTGAGCCACGGGTGAAGTACGCTTAAGCCGCAAACCCAGCACCAGCAGGGCCAGTACTTGGATGGGAGATCCCCAAAGAAGACTCTGTAGAGGAAAACCCACTCTGCTTCTCACTTGCCTTGAAAGCCCCTTGCTGAGGTCACTGTAAAATGCCTGCAACTTGACGGCACTCTGCACACATTGTGAATCGGATCATAGGTCCATTGATGCTGCTCCTTGTCACTTGAAATTCCAGAGATTGAATGTGGGACTTCCTGTTTTCTCCACTCCAGCGGCTCCCAGCTAGGAACTATAACAAATTGGCAGGATGCCTTTCTTCAAGAGGCAGGGGCATACCACACAGCGGGACATATGGGGTTAAATGTCCCCAGGCTGCGACCGTTCAGTCACATGGGGGCGGAAAATCACCCCCCATGCCCCTCCTCCTTCCTCCCAGGTCCCTACACCGATTTCAAGACCTGGTGCAAAAAAGTTGTTTGGTCATGGTGGGGGAGGGCGGCCGCCCATACAGGGGTGGGGGCGGAACACTCAGATTTTGGACCGGGCTACATTTTTCCTAGATCCGCCTCTGTCAAGAGGTCTCTGGCTGTGAGGCTGTAGAACATCTTTGACCTTGTGTGAAAAGAACTTCCCAAGATCCAAGCGCAAAATGCAAAAACAGATTTTAAATATCTCTCCTTCGCCCTGATCTCTGTTGTTTTTGTTCCAAAGTTTGCCTTGTCGATCATGAGCGGCATTCCAGCCCGGAGTCCAATATTGCTGATATGATGATGATGATGATGATGATGATGATCATGATCATGATCATGATCATGATGATGTTGATGATGATGATGATGATGATGATCATCATCATCATTATTATTATTATTATTATTATTATTAAAATTTAGTATACCGCCCTATCCCCGAAGGGCTCAGGGCGGTGTACAGATAAAACATCAGCTAAAAACATACATATAATTAAAACAACAGTCATATCTTAAAACATCGCCTTACGAAACCCTCCTAATGCGAAATAATGGGTCCTGATGGTATTAGGGCCCATGGGGGTGGGAGTTCATTTTTATTTATAAATTTATTTGCTGACCCAGAACTGCTTACATCTGTTTTACCACCTCCGCTTTATTCTTACAACAATTTTGCGAGGTAGGTTAGGCTGGGCATGTGGGACTGCCTGAAAGTCACCCAGCAAGCTTCCAGGACAGAGTCGGGATTCGAACCCGGGTCTCATGGATCCTGTCCACTGCACTGTGCTGTCCCTTGGGTGTTACGTAGAAAAGGAAGGCGACGGAGAAGTGTCTCTGTAGCATAGTGGCCCCTGAAGATTTCCTCTCACTTTTCCACCCTAGGGCGCGATCTGTTTCCCAAACCAGAAGCCCCACAATGTTTTGATTTGTGGGTCACATTCCCTGTATTCATCATTATGCTGGATCATTAACTTTTCTCTGTGAACACTTTGTTCATTACCTTGCCGATCGATCACCAGCACTAGTTTCAGGTGTGTCTTTTCCATCAGTACATCTTCAAGGTCGCTTCTCTAATATCCCACAAAATGAGCATTGCTGTCGTTTTTGTCCTAATACAACTGATTCACTTTCTCATATTCTGCTTCAAAATACAACGACATCAGAACTGATTTGAGGACTGTACTACCAACAGGATTTATGCTCCTTTCTGATAAGATAAAAATGGCTAAGCTTCTAAATAGCTCTTAACGTCGAAATCTCCAGTTGTCGCTCGATTCCTTACTCCGTACTGCAAGTTGTGCAATAATGATCTTTTTATTGTATTCGGAATTCATGACACACTCCGGTTTTATGCCTAATAAAGGTTTTGGATTTGGATTTGGAACTTTTCTCTAATTAAATAAACCTCAATATTTTCCTGTATAAATTGGCATAATACACATATGCCAGAGTAGTGAGCCGTTGCTGGAAACAGCTCTGGGGTCATATGCAGTTAAAACGATATATGTGAAAGGCAATGGAAGTTTGATGGGGGAAAAGGCTATCAAGTCTCAACTGACTCATGGTAATCCTGCAGGATTTTCAAGGCAAGAGGGGTCTAGAAGCAGTTTGCTGTTGCCTGCCTCTCCATTGGAGGAGAGAGTTCTGAGAGAACTGTGACTGGCCCACGGTCACCAGGCAGCCTTCATGTGGAGAAGTGGGGAATCAAACACGGTTCTTAAGGAAGAGGAGGAGGAATTTGGATTTACACGCCACCGTTCTCTCCTGTAAGGAGACTCAAGGTGGCTTGCAAGCTCCTTTCCCTTCCTCTCCCCACCACAGACACCTTGTGAGGTAGGTGAGATGAGGGAGGTGAGGTGAGGTAGGGGCTGAGAGAGTTCCAAATAACTGTGACTAGTCCCAAGTTCACCCAGCAAGAATGTAGGAGTGTGGAAACACAGCTGGTTCACCAGATAAACCTCTGCCACTCAGGTGGACGAGTGGGGAATCAAACCCAGTTCTCCAGATTAGAATCCACCTGCTTTTAACCGCTACACCATGCTGGTTCTCTCAGATGAAGTTTACCTCCCATTTTAAAAGCAAACACGACATACTTTTAACTGCAGCGAAAAACATTGTATGGTGGAGATAAGAATTCTTAAGTCAAACGCCTTCTTCTGTGGTCTGGTCTTAGACATCAACTTGTGGGGGATCCCCAAAATCATTTGCTTTGAACTGCTTTGAAAGCCCCCATTACTTGGCCAAGCAGAGAACCACTGTATCCATCCAACCCCATTCCATTTCCATGTTCTGAGGAATCGTTTTCTTACAGGGAAGTGAAAAGATGTCCTTCGTACAGAGGAGAACTGAAGTGCCTGGTTCCGTTCTGTCTCCATGACAGGAATCCATCATCGGCTGCTTGTCTGGGACAGAAAATCATGCAACTCCACATATGAGCAGACCGTCTACACGTGGAGAGGTTTGGGGCCCTAAAATGTAGCAGATTACATTAAGCCAGATTTTACAAATCTAGCATTTCCTTCTGAAAGAAACAAGAGTGTTGTTGGACAGCGTGAAAAGGCCTGTCTCCAGAGTGTTTAAGTCTTTAAATGAAACCATTCTTTTATTTTAGGCTGTGAGAAACTTCGGGCGGGGGGACGGGCGACGGGGTGGTATTTGTCATGCAAGCCTTTCCTCCGTCCCCTCTGGGTTTTTTCCCTTGACGTCCTAAAAGTCCCTGATCCTCATGACTTGTTGCTCACTAGTTTGTGGCTTTAGAGCTAGTTCACAACATGAGAGAAAATTCCCTGTGCCCGTCCATCAGTTGCATCTCCATATTCTACCAAGCATGCCATACTGATTTCAGATTTCAGAAATGTTTAATAGGCACTGGGGGGAAAAATCCCAAAACGGTTAAAACTAAATAAAGTTACAGTTTAAAAAAAACACCATTATTACAAGGCATGCAGAGTATTAAGAATGTGGCTACAGCCTCGAACATTTCTACCTCTGGATTATCCAGTAACTTAATCATTTTTATTTTGTCTGGAAGAGACGCAAATCCTGTAGGAAACAATGCAACTGGGTCAGATCTGCGTGCCATACTGCTGATGGCCGGCCAAGACCCTCTGGAGGAAGGGAAGCTGATCTTTGTCCTGAAGATGTGTTGGTATTAGCAAGTGTCTGCCACACTCAGTCATAAAAGGGTTAACCGTTTGTATGTAAACAGAATGCTGAGCTTGTGGTGCCCAATATTTCTTTACCAAATATCAAGTCAACAGAAGAGAGTTTTAAGTAGCTTTAGTTGCAAAGAAAGGGGAGCCGTTCCCACCTGGGCAGACTCCGCCGAAACAGTATATCTACTGCATGTTTATTCCCTTCTCCCGAATTCGCCACACCCTCTCCGTTCCCCCGTTGGCTAAGGGTACTTAGAGTCACAACTTTCCAGTCCGCCTATTTACATGTTCCTCAGTATGTGGCCCCCTCCCATATTCTTTGTTCACTATAATACAGTTTGTCATCAGAGCAAGAATATAGTTAATATGGTTCATGTCCGCATAAGCATGCTCAATACAGACAATCTGATACCCGCCGCTGCCGCTGCCATAACGTGCCTTTGCCTGGAGTCATCCAGTGGTCTTATTTTGTCCTGCCATAAGCATCCTCCCTTATGACTCATCTCATTCCTAGTAGAAAACACATTTCTCATTTATCACAAGCTGACCTATTGATTACCTATTGGTCTGTCAAATAGCCATTGCTTACACGAACGAACGAGCACGGACATCAGAAGGTATAAAATTAACTTGTTTTCTTTGTTTCAGTGAAGACCACATGAACAGAGAGAAGTAGGAAGGAAGCACAAGATTTAGGCAGATTCAACATGGGCCAAAAACAGCGGTGTGTAAATGGTGTAAAAGGGTTTAAAACAGAGGTGGGATCCAGCAGGTTCTCACCAGTTCCCGAGAGTGGGTTACTAATTATTTGTGTGTGCCGAGAGGCGGTTACTAATTGGATCTGCTTTTCCGTTAGAAATTCCATTAGGTCCAAAAATCATAAAGTCCTGTTGTTTCCTATGTGGCTGGTTAGCGAAGGTAGAAAACGGGATAATTCTCCCTGTTGGGCTGTTTTAAAAACATGTTTTAGTAATATGGTCAAGTTCCTTGTTTAAGGAAAGTATCCTTCTTTTGATTTCTAGAAACAAAATTAAAATTGTTGAACAGTCTTCCAAGTATTTGACAGGCAGTCAATTAGGGAGGAGAAGTAGTTGTTTCCTTCATCGGCAGTAGATGATAGGACTTGCTTTACTAATGAGTTTCTGAATTATGGACATTGCGAAAGATACCGAAAAGCTGGAAGAGTTCAGGAACTTTTTTTTTTTTTTTACAGTAAGAGTTTTTTACAGTAACAGAGAAATTATGAATGCCCTGCCCCCAGAATGCCCGGCCACGCCCCCATCGTGTCCCGCCCAGCCCCATTGGCGCTACGCCACTGTTTGAATCCCACCACCATGGGAACCTGTTACTAAAATTTTTGGATCCCACCACTGGTTTAAAACGATGTAAAAGGGTTTACACCGTTTTCACACCGCTGTTTTTGGCCCCTGCAGAATCCGCCGTAGTCTTAAATGTACTGTAAATATGTAACAGAGCAGTATAGCATTTATTTGTTTTATGCCATGTAACCCTACCCCTTTTTAAATTAGTAAACTTTTATATAAAGCAACTGAAGGTATCTCTGGCTCTCTTCTTTCCTACTGGCGTCTCTGCTAATAAGTATATATTTTAATCGAATACCCTTCAAGATGCTGCATTGTTCTCTGTGCAGTTTGCACCATGCGTCGCATTTTTAAAACGTGCATTCTCTGTTCAGTCTTGGTCTTGATACCTTCCAGAGCCAGGGTCTTGGTTTCAAAAAAGAAGCCACACAACGGGATCTCCCCAATTCTCTGTGGTGCTGCCCTGACTTTAAGCATTTCAGCGACGTGTACTTGAAATACGTGAAGAGCTTTCAATCTGCCTTCTGGTGGCTGAGTTCTTGGGGCCTTTTCCCACTTACCTTAAGCCCCGCGCTACTTGAGGAGAGTAGCGTGGGGTCCCCCGGCACTCCCCACGACAGGGGCGGCGACAGCGCAGCAGCCCCAACGCTGCTGCTGTCGTGCCCCCTCAGTGCACGGCATCCCAGGCGCTCTTCTTAAACGGGCGACCTCTTTGATGACCTCTTGCGCTCCTGCGTGGGGACGCCTTGAAGCGTCACCCTAGGATGCCGCATGCTGAAACAGCCCAGCAGCGCTGACATGGGGGATCGAAGAGAGTGGGGAAAGGCCCTTGGTTTTCATAGTGTGCAGAGTGGATTTTTGAAAATGTTTGGGGCCAGCGTTTGAGGTCTTGAGGCTCAGACATCCTCACGGGAACCAATCTCAATTGTAAAAAAGGCCCCATTGTACAAGCTGGGGAAACGGCTTTATTTATGGGCTCTCAGCGAAGGAAGCGCATGCTATAGGCTTGTAAAATCCAGGCTGATGCCCTCAACCGCAATGCCACATGACTTGGTGGGAGAAATGAAGGACTCCCCCAGGGCCGCTTCGTCGCGCTGTTTCCCGGATGAGCCAAACTTCGCATCAACAGCGCACCGCAGTCAGGCGCACGGGGCCTGTTTTCCTCATGAGCCTCGCTGAGGCGAGAACTGGCTGGTCGCAGCTGCGCTCTGTTTTCCCAGGAAGACACACTCTGAGCTGCAAGAATTCAATGAGGCATAAATTGCCATTACAGCCTCCCCGGAGACAACCGTGAAGTCCTGGAACATCATGTCGCAAGAGAGTTCTGGGAAATCGGCTGAAATCTCAGCCTCCTCGGCTTCAGCAAGCAGGAGGGTTCATCGAGACAGCATTTGGGCTGAAGATCGAGGCATCCCAAGTCACTGGTTGATCTGAGTCCGCCTGACGCGGATGCCATTTTCAGCCCTTTACAGGCGCAGGGCTGAGTGCAGTGTGTAACCTTACGCACGATAGAGTTCTCGTGAGGACGGTCTGGAGGAGAGAAGAAGGCTGTGGGCTGCTTTCGGTCCCCAGTGGGGAGAAAGAGAGGTTATAAATACACACTAAAACAATCTCAAAAGGCCCAGGATACAGCTGCAGCTTATGTAATTGCAGTGTTGGTTTTGGCCGTGTCAGATCGGATAAATATTTCTACAATCCAGCCTTAGGTTTGCAGAAAAACCTGAAATTTTAAAACAAACAAGGAAACGCTCGGGGGGGGGGGGTTAATCCCCCCAGTGAAATACTAGAAGCAACTCCTGCACCTTTCAGAAAGGAGATCTCAGTGTAGGTATCACTGTAGGAATCACAGATGACATGCCACCATGCGACTTCCCTTTCTCACCCAAACCTGGCTGCTTGCTACTTTTCAACAGCAGCCCCCCCGCCCCCCCCCCGCACAAGACCAAGGTGGTTCATTGTTTAGATTTTCACACGAGGTTCTGGAAGACCCCGTTCTGAATCCCCACTCTGCTGTGGAAGTTCACTGGGTAACTTTGTTGTCAGTGTAACCTACCTCACAGGGTCGTTGTGAGGGTAAATGGAGAATAAAACGTTTGGGGGTCAAAAACCATGCGGAACTTTATATTTCCTGACGCAAAATGTTTTTCAAAGGCTTGTGCAGAAAGGGCCCCAAATGCCCGTGTTGGGGATCATGGGACCTACGAGTGTAAATGCCAGGTGGGATAGACGGACGCAGTGGTGGGATCCAAATATTTTAATAACAGGTTTCTGATGGTGGTGGGATTCCAACAGTGGCGCTGCCGCACACACGCAGCTCCAGTCCCTATTGGGCAGGGAGGTTGCTTTAGTAACCCCTTCTCGGCACTCAGAAAAAATTAGTAACCACTTCTAGAGAAGTGGTGAGAACTGGTTGGATCCCACCTCTGGACGGACGGGATAAAGAAGAAAACTGGAGAAGGCTGAGTGCAAAACGTGTTTTGCTTCAGAATAAAGACGACTGTTCCATAAATCAAGTAAACTTTATTTTTCTGTCTTAGAGCTTTCGGGTGACAGCTAAACAATGTCAGAAGTGAGATCACGCAGCCTCTTTTCCTTAGCATACTTTAGCAGCAACGAGCAACAGCGTCTATTTATAGAAACATCAAGTTAGCAATTCCATTTTCCAATGCAAGAAAAACCCCCACTGAAACATACAATACCAGGTTTTGTTGTTGTTGAGCTGCAATGCAAATTTCTTTGTAAGGAATGCCTCCTAGCCATCTCCAGCCAATACACTGATGGGAAGACCTACTTTACTGTGAATAGGATTTCATTTCAGGATTCAGACCTTGAAGACACAGCCCCTAACCCTGGTGAGGTTGTCGACAATTATTCCAGCATCTTTCCATTGCAGTGGCTCTATGCTCATACACAGTCCTTCATATTTTCATCTTCACTGAAGGGCTCTGACACGACAAAAGAGACTAGACGCTCGTTTCCACACCTGGGCTGTGAACAATTGGATTTTGACATTCAGCGATTTCCTTAGAAACACGGCCAACGCTTCTGTGCAGAAGATTGGGTGCTCACTGTTGATGCTACTGAATGATGCGGAGATGTCACCATAATGGCCAAGCAGCTAGTGAGGGTCACACTTTAGCAGTGGCGTAGTGTCAATGGGACAGGAGGAGCAAGGCCCTGGGTGCACTTTGCGGCAGGGGCATGGTGTTGCAGGGGTGGGCGGGCGGTGCTGCGGTAGGGTCGCAGGGCACATGCGTGCTCCGGGGCACAGTTTCCCCTTTGCTTCGCCCCTGCCTTTTAGTCTTGGATACCTGACATGGTAGAAGAGGGGGCTGTGCCAGCTCTATACTAGACTAAACCAACTCCATCAATGTCTCTATTACAACGACCTGATTATTATATATCCTTTTAGGTGAGCAAGAAGAAGCTTTAAAAGGGGCTTGGACAGATTTATGGAGGAGAAGTCGATCTACGGCTACCAATCTTGATCCTCCTCGATCTGAGATTGCAAATGCCAAGTTTGCAGATGATACCAAATTATGTAGGGTGGTGAGAACAACAAAGGATTGCGAAGAGCTCCAAGCGGACCTTGATAAATTAGGTGAGTGGGCTCAGAAATGGCAAATGCAGTTCAATGTAGCAAAATGTAAAGTGATGCACATAGGGGCAAAAAATCCAAACTTCACATACACGCTACAGGGGTCAGTGCTATCAGTCACACACCAGGAAAGGGATTTAGGCGTCTTAGTTGATAGTTCCATGGGAGTGTCGACTCAATGCATGGCAGCTGTGAAAAAGGCAAACTCTATGCTGGGGATCATTAGGAAAGGAATTGATAATAAAACTACAAAGATTGTCATGCCCTTATATAAAGCAGTGGTGCGACCGCACTTGGAGTACTGTGTCCAGTTCTGGTCGCCGCATTCTCAAAAAAAGGTCGTCCATTGAGGAGATAGAAAAAGTGCAGAGAAGGGCAACAAGGATGATTGAGGGACTGGAGCACCTTCCCTATGAGGAGAGGCTGCAGCGTTTGGGACTCTTTAGTTTGGAGAGGAGACGGCTGAGGGGATATGATTGAAGTCTACAAAAGATTTATGCATGGGGGTAGAAAATGTTGACAGAGAGAAATTTTTCTCTCTTTCTCATAATACTAGAACCAGGGGGCATCCATTGAAAATGCTGGGGGGAAGAATTAGAACTAATAAAAGGAAACACTTCTTCACGCAACGTGTGATTGGTGTTTGGAATATGCTGCCACAGGAGTTGGTGATGGCCACTAATCTGGATAGCTTTAAAAGGGGCTTGGACAGATTTATGGAGGAGAAGTCGATTTATGGCTACCAATCTTGATCCTCTTTGATTTGAGATTGCAAATGCCTTAGCAGACCAGGTGATCGGGAGCAACAGCCGCAGAAGGCCATTGCGTTCACATCCTACATGTGAGCTCCCAAAGGCACCTTTGGTGGGCTTGCAACTCTTGCGAGTAGTAGCGCAGGAGGAGCTGGACTAGATGGACTTTGGTCTGATCCAGCTGGCTTGTTCTTATGTTCTTATGTTCTTAGCAGACTAGGTGCTTGGGAGCAGCAGCAGCAGAAGGCCATTGCTTTCACCTCCTGCCTGTGAGCTCCCAATGGCACCTGGTGGGCCACTGCGAGTAGCAGAGTGCTGGACTAGATGGACGCTGGTCTGATCCAGCAGGCTTTCTTATGTTCTTACTGGCTCACCCATGCATGGATGGTCAGGGGCCAACGCGGAGTGTCATTTTTTCTGCTACGGTTACATTCACAGGAGAGGAATTAATTTCTTCGCATAGCTGGGGGGTGAGGCAATGCCCACGCTCTGTGCCAGCAAGCTGTCTCGATCCTTCCTAGACGGAGAGGACGAGGCTGCAGTGCATTCTCCGTGAGCAAGTCTGAGAAGGAAATGGGGAGGTGAATAATTAGTCATGGAGAAACAAGCATTGAGACATGAGGGGGAATGAAGATTAGCACTGTACCGATGCAGGAGACAATAACAATTTGCCGTTACTCTCCTTCCAGTTGTAGAGTGAAAGGTTCTTTTGCACATTGAGTGCTCTGAATACTAGACCGAGGTGTCAAACTCATTTGTTAGGAGGACCGGGTATGACATAAGTGTGACTAGGTTGGTCCAGGCCCTGGGGCAATTGGCTGGCCCCAGAACAGCACTGGGGGGGGGGGTGCCCAGACTAGCACGCCAGCAGCAGGGTAAAGTGGTTTGAGAGGGCTGATCATGAACAAGGGGGGTGGTTGCCTCAGCTGGCTTGCAGGATTGATCTGCCCTGTCAAGGGGCCAGCTCCCCAGGCTACGTATTTGACCCAGAGGTGGGATCCAGCAGGTTCTCACCAGTTCCCGAGAGTGGGTTACTAATTATTTGTGTGTGCCGAGAGGGGGTTACTAATTGGGTCCGCTTTTCCATCTCCACGCCCTTCCCTCCCCGAGAGGTATACTGCCTTTGAACGTGAAGGTTCCATACAGCAATTGCGACTAATAATGTCACTCCCTGAACTGGGTTAATCCCTTTCAGGTACTGCAATTCATTGATTCTCAGCCTTTTGTACCTTTTATCTCACCCGTCTCTATCAAAGAACCGGTGTGTTTCACCATTGCTGTGCTCAGATTTGTGAGTTGGGGCATTTTCTATAATGTGATGATGATTTAGAAATGACCTGGTGCAAAAAATTTTTGGGGGGTCATGGTGGGGTGGCTGCTTATGTGGGGGGGCATCCAACTCAGGTTTTGCCCAGGGCTCAGGTTTGCCTAGGTACGCCTCTGCCCCCTTTGCTGAGGGAGGGCTGGCGAGGGAACCTTTTACTAAAATTTTTGGATCCCACCACTGATTTGACCCTCTTCAAGCCCTTCGAAAGAGAGCGCTGTAACAAGCACTCTGCTTAAAAGGCAATGCTTTCAGGAGAGAAGGTGCTAGCAGCCAGTTCGGGACCTCCTCTAACCTCAACAGGAATCAGCCAGTGGACTTCTTCACACGGTTGTCCTCAGGTGACAAGATCTGGCGGTGGTCATGTCCAGAGTCTGATATTTGGCCCACTCTTAGAGGAGGACCGTTCAAAAAAGGTGCCCCCGTGTCTGAATAACCCGTTCTTTTATGCCGCCTGAGGGCATCGAATGCATTTTTATAACACAAGGGGCCGTGATTACCTTCACAGATACTTTCTCAGTTGCTCACTTTACAAAGGGGGGGGGGATGTTCCAGAAATGAATGCCTGTAATTTTTCTGTAATGATGCAAGGAATGACTCAAGTCACCTGCTTTTTTTAAAAAAAAAAGTCATCAGTTTGATCCAGTGCTGAGTAAGGGCTAGATCTCAGTATCTCTCCGCATCCGAATACTTGCTTCTTCAGCTCCCAAGGAATGCAGGGGGAAGGGAAATGTGCTTTTCAGTAAACTCAGCAGCTTCAGCCTTAAGGAAAACAGAACATAAAAGACAGTTACCCCTCCAACATTGGTGGGGTTAGGGGTGCAGCATCCCCCTGCCTTAATCTGCAAAGTTGTGTAAAAAGTTTGGGCCCTCTGTACCAGAGAATGAGTCTGGATTTTTTCTTTCTCTTTTATATTAACTTTTTAAAAGAAATTGTGTATGTTCATGGTACCCTGTTTCCCTGAAAATAAGACATCCCCTGAAAATAAGACGTAGTAGAGGTTTTGCTGAAGTGCTAAATATAAAGCATCCCCCGAAAGTAAGACGTAGCAAAGTTTTTGTTTGGAAGCATGCCCGTCGAACAGAACACCACAGCATGCAGCTGTGGAGTGGAAAAATAAGACATCCCCTGAAAATAAGACATAACACATCTTTGGGAGCAAAAATTAATGTAAGACTGCCTTATTTTCAGGGAAACACAATAGTAAAAGATAAAATATGTTTTTATATATAACATATATTATGCATTTCTGCATTTCTATACTTTTTCTGTGTTGTCCGCTGGCCTTTGTGCGTCGTCTGCATCTTTCGCAAAACTCTCCTGAAATTCCCACTTAATTTCTTATGCCAACCTGCAATATATCAAAACTACGATAGGAAAAGTCGTGATGTGGAAGGGATAACTGTAGTGCCTTGCCACTTTTAGAGTTGGCTGTATGAAAAAACCAAATGCATTTAGATTACTTCAGTGTGGTGTCGTGGTTAAGAGCAGGTGCACTCTAATCTGGAGAACCGGGTTTGATTCCCCACTCTGTCACATGAGCTGTGGAGGCTTATCTGGTGAACCAGATTAGCTTGTGCACTCCAACACACGCCAGCTGGGTGACCTTGGGATAGTCACAGTTTTTCACTCTCAGACCCACCCACCTCACAGGGTGTTTGCTGTGGGGGGAGGGGAAGGGAAAGGAGAAAGGGTGGAATAAAAATATACTAAACTAGCAGACTCGGCCACGCATTGCTGTGGGAATTGTCCTTCTCATCACAGTCCGCAACCCACACAGATGTCCATGCAGGTCCAATGATCCGCAGCATAGCCTTTTGGGGTGGTCAAATGGAATCCCTCTTTCCCTTTTCAATGCACATCGTTATATGGTGCTGTCTTGTTTTTTTTAGTATAAGATAACCCTTTCCATTCCACAACGGAACTGTCCAGAGTGCAGCTTCTGAGGGAGTCCATCAGGGACAAACACACTGTTAGATTGTTATATAGAGAGATAGTAGCAACCCCTCAGCTTAATTTCCCAGCACCAGACAGAGGCAGCCATTGAAGGATTCCCCCCCCCCCCCCGGCATGCACTGCAGGGCAGTTGCTCCCTGGGTCTACCCCACAGCTGTAATAAGGGTTCTCTTCGTTTTGACAAATCTATCAGAGCCAGGAAATGGCAGGTCTCTTCTTCCTCCCACGATAACTTCCCTTGGATGCTTTTGCCCCTGTCAGTGAGAGAAGAGCCAGGTGCATCCAGAGGAAACAGCTCAGCCATGGAGGGAAATGTCAGTGGAACAACAGGGCGGCCTTCAGCCAAGAGCTGCCTTTTGTTTCCTGTGGAATATTTTCGGCTCCCTGACACAAGCCAGGCCTGGGAGTTGATTTATGTTCCAGGCGACAGGCGGAGAGGGAAGAGGCGTGAGTCTCCTTGTGGGACTGAGCGGGGAAATGTCAACAGTGCGGCTCCCGGATTGGTGCTGTGGACGGCTCTCTGAAATATGCATGTTTTATGACCCACTGCAAAGCTGCCCAAGCAAGAGTTATGGTCAGCCAGCTTGCCTTTCCGTTTGCGGCAGGACTTCCAGTGGGAGGGGGGGAGCTACCGAAAAACCTCAGTCCTTGTCGAGAGATACAGTGAAGCTAGACCGGGAAAGCCATCAGCAAGGGGCCCAAAGAGACACAGCCCCCAAAGTCCCACTTTCCCAAACCCGGGGGCCCAGAAACCAAATCTTTGCAAGTAAATGAGCTGGCTTAATCCAGTCAGAGACTTTTGCCTCCAAGCACACGGCGCAAAGTCTGTGCAAGCTGCACTTGGGGTACTGTGTTCAGTTCTGGTCGCCACATCTCAAAAAGGACATTGAAGAGATAGAAAAAGTGCAGAGAAGGGCAACGAGGATGATTGAGGGACTGGAGCACCTTCCTTACGAGGAGAGGCTGCAGTGTTTGGGACTCTTTAGTTTGGAGAGGAGGCGGCTGAGGGGGGATATGATTGAAGTCTATAAAATTATGCATGGGGTAGAAAATATCGACAGAGAGAAATTTTTCTCTCTTTCTCACAATACTAGAACCAGGGGGCATACATTGAAAATGCTGGGGGGAAGAATTAGGACTAATAAAAGGAAACACTTCTTCACGCAACGTGTGATTGGTGTTTGGAATATGCTGCCACAGGAGGTGGTGATGGCCACTAACCTGGATAGCTTTAAAAGCAGCGGGCTGTATGGACAGATTTATGGAGAGGAAGTGGATTGCCCGAATGGCGTCACCAATCTTGATCTCCCTCAATCCTGAAGTTACCAAATGCACCTTAAGCGAAGACCAGGTGCTCAGGAGAAGCAGCAACAGAAGGCCATTGCTTTCACATCCTGCACGTGAGCTCCCAAAGGCACCTGGTGGGCCACTGCGAGTAGCAGAGTGCTGGACAGATGGACTCTGGTCTGATCCAGCAGGCTCGTTCTTAAGGTGTCTCTTACTGAGCGGAAAGGATCCAGGCTGAAAGCTGAGCTGCACCTGGGATTCCTGCAGAGGATTCCTACAGGATTCCTCAGCCCTGGATGATGCCATGTTGATTTGCCTATTGATCTGCCTCCACCAATAATCTCTTTTCCTGTGGGAAGAGGCAAGCCCACCTTCTCCTGTGTCTTGCCATATCTTGATGGACCTCTTGGCTTCTCCCATAAAGACAAATGCCACCTGCAGCCCTAGAAGGCCAAGGGAGTCTGCGTCTCCTAACCGCAAAGGCCTCATTCCCCCACTCAGCTTATGAGACAGGAAACACCAGCCACACTCCCTTCCCTCCCATCAACCCCCCCCCCCCATACACACACAGAATCATTTTGCCTGAGAGCCAATCTGCAAATTACAGACTATTTCTGCACAGCACAAGTAAAACATTTTAAAGCAGGGAAATAAAACGTTTCCTGCAGGAGTGCTGCACAACCCAACCCAAAATGTTTTGGAAATGTTTTGGAAATGTTTTGGAATGTTTTGGAAATATTTCACCCTAAAAATGTTTTATTTGGATTCGCTAATCTAGCAACCTTTTTCCCCAAAACTTTTTCAAAACGTTTCCTACTTGCTGGGCAGAGATCAGGGAACTTTACTTCTCCTGTCCGATTTTGAAGCTCTCACCTTTGTTTTTCTGCTACCTGCCGTTTTCTGCCACTTTAGTGATCCTCTGTGCTGTCAGCCATTTTCTGAAGTTTCCTGAGGACGTTTTGTCATCTGGCATCGTGGCTGCCTGCGTTTCTGTCATTGCTGTGCACTAATAAACTCATTTTTGCCTGCCGATTATGCAAACATGCCATTTTCCCGTTTGTAAAAAAATTGTGTGAGATAGATTCAACGCTACGTAGATACGACATCTCTATTGGCAAGGCTGCGCAGATTTTGAGTCTCTGTAGCTTCAAAATTACATCTCTATGGCTCATTCCGCACATGCAGAATAATGCACTTTGAAACTGTTTTCAGTGCTCTTTAAAGCTGTGCGGAATAGCAAAATCCACTTGCAAACAGTTGTGAAAGTGGTTTGAAAATGCATTATTTTGCGTGTGCGGAAGGGGCCCATATTTCGGGGCAGACCATTTTCAACTGAAGCACTTTATTTTTCTGAGCCGTGCAGACAAAACCCGTGAAAACAATTCTTTTCAAAATGTTTCCAAAACATCTGGCAAACATTTTAAATGCTTTGTGTGGGGAAAAAGCCACGGTATCTACTGGGGGCATAATGTCAATCTGTAATTGGGAAAAAAAATAGCCAACTTATTAACATGTGTGACGATTTCATGTCCTGCAGATATTTTCCTATCTCCTGTTCCAGGCTGCATGATGTTAGGGGATAGGGTCATAGGTCCTTTTTTATTGGGGAACATATTTGGCTCAGGAAGGGAAAGAGGAAAAGGGGGCCAATCATCTAATCATGGACCACCCACCCTGGGAGGAAGGGAGGGGCCATGTCTTCTGGTCGTGGCCCATCCACTCTGGAGGGGTGGTAGGGAATGGAAGGGTGAACTTGGGCTATTTAGAGGTGAACTTGGGCCATTTAAAAAGGCCACCAGTATGGTGTGGTGGGACCAGATGATTTTCTCTTCCCCTCCCCAGTGCTTTTAAAGTGCCATCATGGTTCCCTACAGCTGTTTCAGCATTGGGGGCAGGGCCAAGATTGAATGGTCCAGCTACACCAGGGATCTTCAAACTGTGGCCCTCCAGATGTTCATGGACTACAATTCCCATCAGTCCTGCCATTTGGCCATGCTGGCAGGGGCTTATGGGAATTGTAGTCCATGAACATCTGGAGGGCCATAGTTTGAAGACCCCTGAGCTACACTGTCATAGCTCAAATTCATCTCTGCATTGGTGGAAGAGGCCAAAGGTCAGACCTGTGGATGCCATCACATATAGCCCAGCAGTTCTCAACCTGTGGGTCACGACCCCTTTGGGGGTCGAACGACCCTTTCACCGGGGTCGCCTAAGACTCTCTGCATCAGTGTTCTCCATCTGAAAAATGGATAAATGTTAGGGTTGGGGGTCACCACAACATGAGGAACTGTATTAAAGGGTCGCGGCATTAGGAAGGTTCAGAACCACTGATATAGCCCTTCAAAAAGTCCATGGAGTTCAGCCACCAAATGCCTCCATGATTTTCCTACCTTAGCTCAGGCCAAACCAGACATGTGCTGGGAGTTCTCTGGGCAAGGCAAGGCCCAGCACCTTTTAAAACTCCACGCCCAGGTGGGCAGGCTAAAAAACTCCCAGCATGTGTCTGGTTTGGCCCTCAGGCAGCCGTGAATCCAGGTAAACCCACTGCCCCTCACATCTTTGAAAGACAGTGTGATACAGCTGTGAAAAGTGTCAGACGCTGGAATCTTAGAGACCCAGGTTTGAATCCCCACCCTGCCATAGCTGCTTGCTGGGCGACTTTAAGTCAGTCGCAGACTCTCCGCCTAACCTATCTCATGGAGCTGTTGTTGTGAAGATAAAACGAATGAGAGAACGATGTAAGCCCCTCTGGGCTTCGACTGGGGAGAAAGGAGGTGTATAAATGAAGTACACCACGTTCCCTTCCCATTTCTTGACTCTGCAGCTAAAATATCGACCCTTGCCAAAGCTGGAGGGGTGCAGTCCAATCGGGGGGGGGAGGGGGGGTTCGTTCCTCAATTGCTCTGTTTCTGCTCCTCTCAGTCATTCGGTCCCTTCTGGCTTGATTCGATGGCCACACTAACAGCTGGGTCGGTCCTGCCCTTCAAAAACCACAGCTGGCCCCAAAGGAGCGCTTTGCTGACCCAGATTCTCACATCCCGGGGCACAGAAAGGACTGCTCTTGCATCACCACAAGGAAATGTGGCATCTTATTCCTATGTGAGATCTCTCGCCTAGCTGAAGAGAGGGCTCTGGGCCAGGGGGTTGCCAACCTCGGCCTGGGGCACGTTTGATAGTCTGACACAAGGTGTTGGGGGCCGCCACAAAATGGCTGCCCCAGTAGACAGCGTCCACCACAAAACGTCAGACACTGTGGTTACGTGTAAAACTCAAATAATGGCCCTCCTTCAAATGAACATACTAGTTAAAAATATTTTCTCACATGCAAACAGCTTATATTTGGTCACACAGTGAACCCCCTTGTCCTCTAGTGGCAGCGGCTGCTGAAGTAATTTTTAAAAAACCCTGCACAGCGAATCAGATGCCCCGATGGGCAAGGACACCACCTGGCCCTGCCTATTTTCCAAAAACAGTGGACACCAGCAAAGGTGTTTTGGGGCACCGTGGTCCCCACGGCCACCATGCTGGGCATCCCTGATCAAAGCTTCTTGTTAAAATTTGGAGGTGTCAAGTAGATTTTTCAGATGTATGTGTTGCTAATTTCCCAAATGCAAAATGCTGGGTCTGGAACCATTTTGTGAAGCCACAAAGCCCTGTTAGCAAGCTCCTAGACCAGTGATGGCGAACCTTTTCGAGACCGAATGCCCAAATTGCAACCCAAAACCCACTTATTTATCGCTAAGTGCCAACACGGCAATTTAACCTGAATACCGAGGTTTTAGTTTAGAAAAAACAGTTGGCTCCGAGGTGTGCGCTACTCGGGAGTAAGCTTGGTGGTAGTCAGTGGCTTTGCTTTGAAGCAACCGTGCAACTCTTCCAACTGGTGAATTATGACCCTAGGAGGGTTTACTCAGAAGCAAGCCCCATTGCCAGCAACCGAGCTTACTACCAAGTAAAGGATCGCGCTTTAGTTCTTTGCATGAAAATCAGTGGGGTTTAACAGTGCTTAACAGGGTTACCTACACTGCTTCCCCAAACCTAGGTCTTAGGTTTAATGCTAATAATCGAACCCAGAGGCCCAGACCAGCCTAGATGTGTGTGTGTGTGTGTGGGGGGGGACTACAGAGCACTGCATACCAAGACAACTAGACATAAGAACAGTTTTTCCCCGAATGCCATCACTCTGTTAAACAAATAATTTCCTCGATAATGTTAAACTATTTATTATATATTTATTATATAATTACTGCACTATTTTTTCATCATTCTTATTACCCATCTCCTCCCATTTATGACTGTATGACTATAGCCTGTGCTGACATTTCATTTCATTTCATTTTATTTTATGATTTTACATTTTATGGTTTCGTTGCTATTGATTGTTTCCTGATTGCTTACTAGACCTATATGGCAATCATTAAGTGCTGTACCTTATGATTCTTGACAAATGTATTTTTCTTTTATGTACACTGAGAGCATATGCACCGGAGACAAATTCCTTGTGTGTCCAATCACACTTGGCCAATAAAGATTCTATTCTATTCTGTTCTGTTTGTGCGTGCCCACAGAAAGGGCTCTGAGTGCCACCTCTGGCACCTGTGCCATAGGTTCGCCACCACTGTCCAAGACATTACTTTTTTGAGGTGGTTCTGGGACTGTAAGAGGCGTGGGGCCATCGAAAAGCAAGCTTCCCCAGAGACAGAGGAAGCAAACATTCTGATTCCTGTTTGCATGTCCTTCTTTTCCCCTCGTTCACTCAGCCTGTAGATCAGGTTCCCCAGCTGCCCTGGTCCTAGATGTGGCAGGTTCCAGCACCCTGTTTCCGTGCCCGCCTGCTGGAAAGATTTCTGAGCCACCAACGCCAGTGCGGCCAGGATGCTAATATGCTCCCACGAAATAAAACGTGGAGTGCTGATGCTGCTTATCTTTGAGTTCTGTGAGTGCCTTTGCCTGGGAGCACTACTGCAAGAAGAGCACACATGCAGAAGCGCACGCAGCCCTGTGGAGCGCCTCGGCGATGGAGAGCTTCCCCCGGCAGCCACCAGGAGGCAGGCCAGAGCTGCCATGAGCCCTTCGCTGTTGAACGGAAACCTTTTTGCCAATATAGAGGCAGGAAATGGCTCTGTGTGTTCTCTGAATGGAATCCTCGAGGATACTGCTCAAAACACAGCTAGTATAAGAGAGGATGGCGAGCCACGGCACTACAGGAAGGGGGAGGGAACCAAAGATCTTCCCCACAACCTCACAGTTGTACCCAGAAATTAAACAAGTGTGCTTCCAGGGTTGTTGTTTTTTGTATTGGCCAGTCGATAGCAAGCCTTTATTGGCATAGACACAGTACAACAATAATAAAAAAGGATTAAAAAGCATGTACAATACAGGAAATAAATGTTAGGTCGAAGGAAATCTACTGGCGTTTAGTAATTTCCAGGAGAAAGTCTGCCACTATCATACAGAGAGAAGGATCAGGGTTGTCCAACAAGTAGTGTAATCTAATTAAATCGGGGAGATGGGGTAAATGTAAAGGAGTAAGATTCACATACTTGGATCTGATTTCCTTGAATCTGAGACAGTGAAGTAATTGGTGGGCCAGAGATTCAACTGAGCCATCATTACATGGGCACAATCTTTTAGCCTTTTCTTGCTTAATAAATCTACCATGTAACAAGGCAGAAGGTGTATTGGCCAGTCCCTATTTCTGGATTGCATCCTGCCAGGTGTTTTCCTCTCTGTCTCTCTCACACACACCCTTTACCACTATAATATGGAGGTTCCCTGGCTAACACATAGTCTGCAGCCAAACAGAGCTGGATTTCATCTAGTAGCCCTATAACAGGGCCTCTCTCTCTCTCTCTCTCTCTCAGACACCAGTAGAGAGGAAACTACACCCAGGGCTGTTAACTGGACAGGGCCGATTCATCCTTTTGTTCCCGCGGCAGCCAGCCAGACCCCGCTGTGTGGTTTCTCTCTGGCACACAGGAACAGGTTGCTCGCCGACGTGAAGCTCCAGGTGAGCTGAATCCAGATCAGAGCCATCTGCTATCCAGATCAGAGCCATTTGCTTTGGTGGATGGGCCCTGATCCAGTCGTTTCATATTCAACGTGCTTACCTGGCTTGAAAGATGGAGGCGGTTTCGACAGCCTCCTCAAACGAAGAAGCTGAGAAACATTTTACTGAAGAGCACATATCTTCACGTGTCAGCACCGGGTGCGGATAAAATAGCGCCGCTGTTCATGGTACTACTTTGTGCGCCTTTCCTTTTTTTTTTTTTTGTCTGTTGCTATTCTGTGTGGTTCAGTTTCTCAGCGCTGGGACTAATCAGGTTTCTTTATCAAACAGAAAAATGGAAGAGGATGGGAAAAAAACAAACCCTGCTGTCTTGTGGAGGGGGAGGGGGACAGCACATTCCCTCTGCGGGAACACCCCGGCCAAGCGCGCACGATTCCTCTTTTCTCTCCACGCGGTTCATCTGCATTGTTATATTTACAATTCAATAAATTATTGACACCCAACGCGGGCGGTTCCATTTAGCTGTCAGAACGAATAGGCTGGAAAGTCCCCCCCCCCCTCGCCCGCATCCATTTGCCAGCACGGGCACAAAGCCGCCCCCCCCTCCCCTCGGCTCTCCCCCGCTCTCCATTTGCTGCCTCAATCCAAGGGATTAATGCACAGCATTTTGCCCTCCCCCACCCCACCCCGCCCCACCCCCGCGCAGCCCTCCAATCCAAACCTTGCAGGGATGGACTCGGCGGAGCCTGAGAAAGGGGCTCCCTCCTCGACATCCTGCATAGAATCATCTTCTTCTTTGTTTGCAATATTTTTTTTTTTTTGGCAAATTAATTAAGCATGCCTCGTCTTGCAGAGTCCCTCGCCGGAATACGGATCTCCCCCCTCCCCCGCCGAAGGAAGGCTGCTCCTGCCTGCATTGCAAGCGGGATCTGCAGCCGGGGATGCGCCCCCTGTCTTGATTTGGGCCGTCCCCCAAACTGCATGAGCCTGGAAGCCGAGCAAAGCAGGCGGGCGCCTCGCCAAGATCTCCCCGGATTTCTGCGCCCCGAAGCCAGCCCGGTTTTCCTCCCAGCCTGCCTTTCCGCTTCCTGCCACCAGGGGGCAGCGGAGGCGTTTGCCCGGGCCGGCCGGCCTTGCCTGCGCTGGGAGCGCGTGACTTGGTTCCCTTTTTCGGTGCAAAGACCCTCGTGCCGCGAAGGATGTTGCAAGCGTGCCCCGGTCCTTTGCAGGAGGGCAGGCGCCGTGACGCCAGAGCTTCTCTTCCCTTTGGCCCCACATGCCCATGAATCACGCAGGGCTTCTGCCAGGCAGCTGTTCCAGCTGTGGAAAGGGCCCTTGTTGTGCAAGAGTGTTTGTGTGTCTCTGGAAGGCTTTGGAAGAAGACGTGGCGCGCTGGGGGTGGGGTGGGGGGTGGGGTGGCCTTCCTTGCAGAGAAGCGCCTCCGGTGCAAGGTGTTGGCGCGTGGGAACTTCACTCCGTGAACTCCTCCTGCCCCCGCTGCCCTTTTACCTGCGCCGGGCAGGTGGAGCCTGGTTGCGGTTACACAACAGGAAGGGGGGAAACTGTTATGCCTGACTCAACTGCGCAGTTTGCATCGGTGTTCTAAGGCAGAGAGCGCTGTTTCTCCTACCTGCCCCTTCTCTGGTGCAAGCAGAGATGCTGTGGGTTGCCTCCCCTGGCTCTTCATGGTCACAGGAGCTGGTGGGAAATCCTGCTATTCCCACTAGGGATGCCAGCCTCCAGATGGGACCCCCAGAATTACATCTTTTCTGCAGACCACAGAGAACAGCTCCCTTGGAGAAAATGGATGTTCCCTGGCACTGTGGCCCTCTGAGGTCCCTGTTCTCAAATCTCCAGAAGTTTCTCAGCCTAGATCTGGCAACCCAATGGTGAGGGGAGACCTTGCCGCCCTCATTCCCATTGAGCTTCTTCAGTGGTGGGATCCAAAAATTTTAGTAACAGGTTCCCATGGTGGTGGGATTCAAACAGTGGCGTAGCGCCAATGGGGCTGGGCGGGGCACGACGGGGCCGGGGCCAGCATTCCAGGGCGGGGCATTAATAATTTCTCTGTTAATGGTAAAAAAAAAGTTCCTAATTTCCAGCTGGTATCTTTCTGTTGAAACTCATTATAGCAAGTCCTATCATCTACTGCCAACAGAAACAACTACTTCTCCTCTAACTGACTGCCTGTCAAATACTTAATACTTTCAAATACTTAATTTGGTTTCTAGAAATCAAAAGAAGGATACTTTCCTTAAACAAGGAACTTTACCATATTTCTAAAACATATTTTTAAAACAGCCCAACAGGGAGAATTATCCCGTTTTCTACCTTCGCTAACCAGCCACATAGGAAACAGCAGGGCTTTATGATTTTTGGACCTAATGGAATTTCTAACGGAAAAGCAGACCCAATTAGTAACCCCCTCTCGGCACACACAAATAATTAGTAACCCACTCTCGGGAACTGGTGAGAACCTGCTGGATCCCACCTCTGGCTTCTATCCTTCAGGTAAGGCCTTTCATTTCTCTGGGATTCATTCCTGAAGGTATCAACAGCGCCAAGCTGTCTCAACGTGTTCTTCTTAAGTATAAACATACTAATGTACATGCAAAGAACCCCACATCAGATCCCAAGAGAGTGTGGCAGATCTTGCACTCTCAAGCTGTGTGTGTGTGTGTGTGTGTGTGTGTGTCACTTCCTTCAAGTTCAGATAGGAGCTTCTACTCAGCCAGAGAACCATCTCAAACTAGTGGCCCACCAGTCAACAGCCACAAGAAAGCTTACAGTTATTTGGTCATTGGTATCAGCCCTATGCCTTCACAAATCACTTTAGGCCAAAGCAATAAGACAGAGATCCATTCGCAGCAACCAGACCCCCCCCCATCCACATATTTGTCCGTCCCCCCCAAGAGACCTAGTTTCCTGACCACTTAGAGCAGACTTTTTCCACCCTAGACAGGAGATCAACAAACAGGTTAACAAGAAATCGAGGACATGCGAAATGATGAATCACCCTCTATCCCCCTGTTACAAAGACATTTCCTCATTGTGCAACAACAACACAAAGGGGCACAGTTCCGTTCTTTGGCCCACAGCCACGGTCTCCTTCCCCACAGACATCCTGGGATGCTTGAAACTAATTGCTCCAGATTCCCAACGTCTTTCTTGCTGCTCCACAGACTGCACTGGAATTCCTGAAGCGGAGACGGATAGAGCCATCTTAAGTGAAGTTACACCCTTCTGAGCCCGTCAGCTGTGGCGTTATCCTCGCTTAAAACTGCACCGTTAGCTGACCTGTATTCTCATCTAACACAGTCCTGAGAATGAATTTTGAATAGGCTCAAAATGCAAGCATTGTGGATATCTCTTGGTGTTCATAATGATTTGAGAATACTGGAAATTTTTGTTGTCGCTGGACTCAGATCTTGTTCTGCTGCTACAGACTAGCAGGTAGGGTTGCCAGTCTCCAGGTTGTGGCTGGAGTTCTCTTGAAATTGATCTCCAGACTACAGAGGAGGAGAAGGAGAAGTTTTTATACCCTGCCTTTTATCTACCTATAAGAAGTCTCAAAGTGGCTTGCCTTCCTTTCCCCTCCCCTTAGCAGACACCCTGTGAGGTAGCTGGGGCTGAGAGAGTTCTGAGAGAACTGTGACCCCCCAGCAGGCTTCACACGGAGGAGCTGGGAAACAAACCCAGTTCTCCAGATTAGTGTCCATTGCTCTAAACCACTACACCACACCAGCTGTCCTGAGATGAGTCCCTCTGGAAAAAAAATGGCAGCTTCCAAGGGCGGACTCTATGGTATACCACTGATTCTAGGTGAAATCACTCCTCCGCAGGCATACCTCCAAATCTCCAGGAATGTTCCAAGACAGAGTTGGCAATCACAATAACAGGGCGATTCATTCAAAACTATCTTGGTTGCCATAGTATCTGCATCATTCCTGAAAGACTCATGCATTTCTGCAGTGGTGGGATCCAAAAATTTTAGTAACATTCCCATGGTGGTGGGATTCAAACTGTGGCGTAGCGCCAATGGGGCTGGGCGGGGCATGATGGGGGCGTGGCCGGGCATTCCGGGGGCAGGGCTGTGGCAAGGATGCAGCCGCTGTGCCGGTCCTTGGACGGGAAATGGATGCATGCAGGTGCAGGCTGCCATGCACGCCGGTGCACCTCCTGCTAAACTGCTTCAAGTTCTGCGCGCTACTGCTGAGAGGAGGGGCGTAACTAAGGCAAAAATCACCAATTAGTAACCCCCTCTCGGCACACACAAATAATTAGTAACCTATTTTTGGGAACCTGTCAGAACCTGCTAGATCCCACCTCTGCATTTCTGGCGTTTCAAAGCAAACTCTGAATCTTTCCCATGCCCCAGCTCTGTTAAGCAAAGAGGCTGTACTGGAATTCCCAATGACATCATCCATGTGTGCCAATTACAGACCGGCATGTCAATCAACTGAATCAAGCCATCCTGCCTCTGCCCATACAACAAGGGGGGGGTCCAAAGGGCCCCCAACATCGTCTGCTGTAGGGAGCACCATCAGGTACCCAGTAGCAGCCCCCTGACAAGCCGGCCTCTTTCCTGTTGCAAATCTGAAACCGCTCCAGCTGTTCGATTAACAGGCAAGTCACAACAATGTTTGTGTTAAAGGCAAGGGGCACAGCCTGGATTTCGCAATTCCAAAGCTTAGACTGGGGAGCCAAAAGAAGAATACGCCTTACACTGGATTGCCGAGAAACTGAATCTAACCAAGTCAGTGCCTACTTGTAAGCCCTAGGACCTTAGGAAGAAAGAAGAGAGTCCCTCTGAGCACACTGCCCCAGACATCTCGGGATTACCAGGCAGGGCTTCCGGGTGAGATCACACAACTCCTGCGAAGGCCCAGTCCCCGTCTTGATCTCTGGCCGTTGCTAGCAAGACCGGTGCCGCTGCAGACGGATCATTAACTCAGCTCAGCTTCCACTCCTTCCCTGCCCGCCACTGCATTTATTCTCAGTGGTTGTGTCTGCGGCAGCCTGCTGTGTCCCAGGGGGCTGTGCTGCCTGGCTGGGCTCGGAAGCAGGTAGCGTGTTCCTCCGTTATTACGTGCTGGGGCTCTGCCTCTCCGCCAGAGGAACGCCACTGAGTGGGATTCCTCTCCTCCTCCTGCAGCACCACATTCAGCCGGGCTGATTTAGAGGAAAGCCCCACGCAGCATTCGTGGGAGGGAAAGGAGCGTTCTCTGGGCGTGCAAGCCTTCCGGGATAACACAAGCCCAGCACTCAGTGACCCTCTTAGTTACAATAGTTATTTATTCTTTTTGCCGTCAAGTCACTGCCAACTTAGGGCAACCTCAAGGCAAGAGACGTTCAGTGGTGGTTTGCCATTGGTTGTGGTGGGTTTTCCGGGCTGTGTGGGTCTAGTAGATCTTGTTCCTAATGTTTCGCCTGCATCTGTGGCTGGCATCTTCAGAGATGTATCACAGAGGGAAGTCTGTTACACACAGTGTCCAGTGAGAAGGGAATGTTTTAGTGGGGTTTATATTGTCCATGTCCCAGAGTGGGGAACCAATAAAAAAGTATTGTCGAAGGCTTTCACGGCTGGAATCACTGGGGTGCTGTGTGGTTTCCGGGCTGTATGGCCATGTTCTAGCAGCATTCTCTCCTGACGTTTCGCCTGCATCTGTGGCTGGCATCTTCAGAGGATCTTTGGCTGTGGCTGGCATCTTCAGAGGAAAATCTTCAGAGGATTCCTTCCATTCCTACCATCAGATCCTCTGAAGATGCCAGCCACAGATGCAGGCGAAACGTCAGGAGAGAATGCTGCTAGAACACGGCCATACAGCCCGGAAACCACACAGCACCAATGACAATAATGACAATAAAAAAGTGTTTGGGTGGAACTTGCTGTGCAAAGATGGGGTTGATAGTATTGTATTGCGGGTGGGGTTTTTCAGTCCTGGGAGCGATTCACATTTGCATTCCCTGCAGCAGCAACAGTCTTAGTGAGTGCAACCCCTGTGTCTGGGTGGAGTCCATTGTCCATGAACCCAGCATGCCCTTGGGCTTTGATTCTAGTGTTTGTTTTGTAGCCAAGTTTTGTTTGGCATTGCTGGCCTCTGCATCATCAGGGGGGACATCCTTGGTGGTCTCTCCTCCAGCCATTAACTGGATTGTCACTGCTTAGCTTTTGAGATTGAATCAGACTGGGCAAGCCTGCACCTCACCTTTAATCTGAAGAACCAGCTTCAATTCCCCACTCCTCCACATGAAGCCTGCTGGGTGACATTGGACCTGTCACAGTTCTCTCGGAACTCTCTCAGTCCCACCTGACTTACAAGGTTCCTATTGTGGCAGTGGGAGACAAGGCAAGCTTTGAGGCTCCTCATACACATATTTGTATTTATATTTGTATTTGTGATTTTGTACTGTTTTTATTATGTTTTTATTGTGTATCCTATGCAAAGCTGCCCTGAATCCTTCGGGAGAGTGGGTGGCGTATAAGTGTAATAAATAAATAAAAACGGTAGAGAAAAGTGGGGTATAAAGACCGACTCTTCTTCTCTTTTTATCTGTTTGCTCTTTCGCTTCAGGATGGAGTTTGTGGCCATTTTGAAAATAGCAGAAACAGTCATGAATTTTGACATCAAAGCGAGCACTGGGCGGATTTCCCAAATCCCGGCTTGTCAAAGACAGATTCTTCCTTCTTTGATCTCTGACTCGCTGGATTGTTTATGTTAATTCATATTCATCTCAGAGGGGTCTCTTCCTAGATTCCCCCCCCACCCCGAAAGTAGGTTATCAAACTGCTCTCTCACGAGCTGTACAAAACAACCCCCCCCCCGTTTCCTCTGCACCCAGGCAACTGAGTTTACAGACCACACAATAGCCCCTCTAACACACTGAGAATGACGCTCTTGTCCGGAAGGACAAGCGGCACTCACAGACCGAGGGATGAATGCAGACTTTTGAATGCCGGGGCAACACATGTTTCAACAAAGAAATATTTATTATTAAAAGGAAGAAAGAAAATAGTCAGTGCATAGAAAGCAAACAAATACGAGTCTGTGCACTCATCTTTGGCATGGGAGATGTTGTGGTTGGCCCAGCCTGTACTTTGTGACATTTCAGTTAGTCCTAAGAAAAGGTTGCGGAACCCCCTTGTCGAGTTGCCAACACTAAGGTGGGGCGTGGAGATTTCTTGAAGTTATAACTGATTTCCAGATGATCCCTGGAGAAAATGGAGGTCTTGCAGGGGGGACTCCGTGGCCACGTGCCCTGTTGAAGCCCGCCCCCTTTTAAGCCCCACCTTTCCCAAGCTCCACCCCCCAAATATCCTAGTATACCCTTATGTGGCTTTTCCCCAGCATGGCTTCTGATTGGCTGTGCAGATTAGAAGACATTCTATTAAGCAAAGCTTCTATCTAGAACAGGGGTAGGGAACCTGCGGCTCTCCAGATGTTCAGGAACTACAATTCCCATCAGCCTCTGTCAGCATGGCCAATTGGCCATGCTGGTAGGGGCTGATGGGAATTGTAGTTCCTGAACATCT
The DNA here is from genome assembly GCF_021028975.2 of Sphaerodactylus townsendi. Lineage (NCBI taxonomy): Eukaryota > Metazoa > Chordata > Lepidosauria > Squamata > Sphaerodactylidae > Sphaerodactylus > Sphaerodactylus townsendi. The sequence continues at coordinate 35,878,575 of NC_059438.1, forward strand.
GGAGAGCCACAGGTTCCCTACCCCTGATCTAGAATGTTGAAGTTACTACTAGACTTGCATATGACCTTCATCCTGACATTTTGTGGTTGGCTCTTCCTCCTAAGTCACCCGTTTTTGTGACTGTGCCCACCGTCCTTGGTCAGAATTACAAAGGTGCCCCTGAAAGGTTGGGGGCCCCGATCTTACAAAAATAACTTCCCTGGCGTTGAAAGTGAGGGGGAGAGAAATGACTCCAGGGCAAAACTGATGTAGCAAGGATGTAGCGCTGGCCTCAGGCAAAGGCCCCTTCCGCACATGCAAAATAATGCGTTTTCAAACCACTTTCACAACTGTTTGCAAGTGGATTTTGCTATTACGCATAGCTTCAAAGAGCACTGAAAGCAGTTTGAAAGTGCATTATTCTGCATGTGCGGAATGAGCCAAAGACAGCTTTAAAAGGGTTAGACCACTGATGGCGAACCTATGGCACGGGTGCCAGAGGTGGCACTCGGAGTCCTCTCTGTGGGCACACGCACACAGAGTTCATCATGTGGGGGGCGGAAAATCACACACACACACACACACACACACACACACACACACACACACACACACACACACACACACACACACACACACACACACACACACACACACACACACACACACACACACACACACACACACACACACACACACCCAGGCTGGCCTGTGCATGCACCACAGTGAGCAGGGAGGACTCGGCTGGTGGGCCTGGCGCCTGTGCTCCAGGTGGCTGTTGCCCGAGGGGGGCGGGCGCAGAAGAGGCAGAGATGCTAGAGAGGCACAGAGCAGTGCGCGTGGGACTTGCTGGAGGCTACAGCAGGCTGGCCCCTGCTTGAGCAGGTGGGGCGGAGGAAGAGGGAGCCAACCGGTTGGCACTTTGCGATAAATAAGTGGGGTTTGGGTTGCAATTTGGGCACTCGGTCTCAAAAAGGTTTGCCATCACTGGGTTAGACAGTTCAAGGAAGAACAGTCCATCAGCGGCTACTAGCTGTGGTGACTAAAGAGAACCTCCACATTCAGAGGCAGTCAACCCCTCAATATCAGTACCAGGAGGCAACAGCAGGGGGAGGCCTCAGCCTCTTGCCCTGTTATTGGTGTGAGCCAGGATGCTGGACTAGATGGGCCACTGGTCTGATCTTGCAGGCCCCTTATTATGTCCTTAAAAAGCATGAGGATTGGAGGGGTAATAATCATATTACTGTTTTCAGGTTAGCCAAGTCTAAGGTAAGTACACTTGGTAGACAATGGTATTTCCTGCACAAATAAAACAAAACGTTTTCAGGCAGGAAATAAAAACGTTTCCTCTTAGGAGTTCTGCAACGTTTTTAGCCCAAAGCGTTTTATTTCTCGCCTGGAAACATTTTAAACACATCCTGGAGTTTAGTAACTGGTTTTCTGAAAATGTTTTCAAAACGTTTTCACTTGTCATGCGACCTCTTTAAGACATTTCCTCCTCGGCGCCATTTTCTGAGCTCACTCTGGTCGATTCCCCACCCACCATTAGATGTGCGCTCCTCACAGCAAATACCCCGGGGTCCTGCAGCACTCCCCACTACACCAGCAGCGACAACGCAGCGACAACGCAGTCACCCCGATTCTGCCACTCCTCCCACCCCTCAGCGCGTGTCATTTCGGATCCTGGTCGGAAGTACACCTTTTTGAAACCGCGCACCGAACACGGAGCAGGGGTCCCCTCTACTTTCACTTTTGAATTGGTGAAAAGCCCTCTGTCATCTAGCCTGTTTCTGTTTGTCAGTTTTTAAAGAAATATTTTGGGTGTTTTTTTAGCTACAAAGACGCAACCTTGGAACATAAGAACATAAGAACCAGCCTGCTGGATCAGACCAGAGTCCATCTAGTTCAGCACTCTGCTACTCGCAGTGGCCCACCAGGTGCCTTTGGGAGCCCACGTGCAGGAGGTGAAAGCAATGGCCTGCTGCTGCTGCTGCTCTCGAGCACCTGGTCTGCTAAGGCATTTGCAATCTCGGATCAAGGAGAACCAAGATTGGAAGCCATAGATTGACTTCTCCATAAATCTGTCCAAGCCCTTTTTAAAGCTATCCAGGTTGGTGGCCATCACCACCTCCTGTGGCAGCATATTCCAAACACCAATCACACGTTGCGTGAAGAAGTGTTTCAGTTTATTAGTCCTAATTCTTCCCCCCAGCATTTTCAATGAATGCCCCCTGGTTCTAGTATTGTGAGAAAAAGAGAAAAATTTCTCTCTGTCAACATTTTCTACCCCATGCATAATTTTATAGACTTCAATCATATCCCCCCTCAGACGTCTCCTCTCCAAACTAAAGAGTCCCAAATGCTGCAGCCTCTCCTCATAGGGAAGGTGCTCCAATCCTTCAATCATCCTTGTTGCCCTTCTCTGCACTTTTTCTATCTCTTCGATATCCTTTTTGAGATGTGGCCACCAGGACTGAACACAGGACTCCAACTGGAAGAATCTCAGCACAAGGCTTTGAATCATTGGATCTGTGGAGAAGTTTTTTTTTTAAAAATCCTGGAATGATCTAAAAATGACAACCAGAAATCATTTTGAGTGGATGAACGTGATTAAATAGAGGGACTGAATTTCCCCCCCACATTTTTTCAGGGACTTGTGCAGAGAAGGCCACTGTGAACTGGGCAAAGCGAAATCCTTTTTCAAAACAATGCAAGACCGCACAGCACAAGAGCTCTGTTAATTGGATTACAAAGTGACCTTGCTTGAGGGATCAGGGCAGGGCGTGTGTCCCTGCAGTGGCTGATCTACTGGGCTCCGCTCTCGCCTTCCCTCGGGGGTCATGGATTACTTACAAGAGGACAGAGAGCAACAAATGTAGTCCCAATCGATCCCAGATCCTGGGGCCTTTTGAGGCCACCACCTCCCTGTTTCTAAATCAGGAAAGATGAACATCCAGGCTTGCTAATTACTCTGGATTAAGGAGTCTGTTTCTTTTTTTTTTGCTCCTTGCAAGCCAACCTTGTCCTAGCCAGCAGCTCGTTTTACAGAAAGGTGGGGGCCAGGTAGGGTGGGGCCTGGAGATCTCCTGGAATTAAAACCGATCTCCAAACTACAGAGATCATTTCCCCTGGAGAAAACGGAGGAGAGAGGTGCTTATAGCAGAATACTCCACCAAAGCCCCTCCCAGTGGTGGGATCCAAAAATTTTAGTTCCCATGGTGGTGGGATTCAAACTGTGGCGTAGCGCCAATGGGGCTGGGCGGGGCACGACGGGTTGGCTGGGCATTCCTGGGGCGGGGCATTCCTGGGCGGAGCTGTGGCAAGGACCCAGCTGCTGCACCGGTCCTTGGGCGGGAAACGAATGCATGCAGGCGCAGGCTGCCACGAAAACCGGTGCACCTCCTGCTAGACTGCTTCAAGTTCTGTGCACTACTGCTGAGTGGAGGGGTGTAACTAAGGCAAAAATCACGTGGCAAAATCACCAATTAGTAACCCCTTCTCGGCACACACACATAATTAGTAACCTACTCTCGGGAACCCGTGAGAACCTGCTGGATCCCACCTCTGGCCCCTCCCTTCCCAACCCCCACCTTCCTAGCTCATAATCACAATCTTCACACAGAAGTCCAAATGTTCGTACAGCCCAACATTTTAACTGATTCCAAATCCAGTTATACGGCAACTTTAAATCTTCTTAGTCGTCCTCTTCCTCCTCTTGCATTACAAGCTCCCGGCATCTGCTTGTTTTGTATCCCCTTCGTCAGAGGTGGGAATGTCATCCAAATAAATTTTTAACAAATTTTAATTTGAAAAAACAAACGGGAAAAATCTTCAAGGGAGGTTTTTAGATAAAACAACTGGCCAGGCCTTTGGTCAAGAGGATTCAGTGGAGGTTATCTCAGTGGTCACTCCGAAACAAGAACGCGCTGCATCAACCGCTTATTATTATTGTGTGAAACAAACAACAATAAAGTGCATACAGTGAGATAAAGTGCAAAACAAACTGTGCAAAACACTCCTTTACAATTCTGTACAGTGTATCACACACAAGTTACAATTGCAGCATTTGGTTGCTGTGGCCCCAATACGTCTTAAAAACGTCCTCTTACAGTTTAGTCCATGTCCATAATTTTCAAAGGGACAAAATCACTTGTTCTTAAAGACTATCGACAGGCTTCGGTATGCTGCATTCCCTGTATTCCGTCAAATTGACTTGTTGTACGTCTGGTTGATATGCGGACCGGTCTGTGCCAAATCCGATTATTCAAATATGAACGGATTGAGCTATTTTAGCCGTTTTCAATTCAATCTTCAGATCACATTGCATCTGTTGAGTTATCTCAGTGGTCTCAGCAGTGTTTTTAGATTTTAAAGTCTGTTCTTCCCATTCCCTGTTTCTGCCCACCCCTCAGAAATCTTCCCAGGTACAAACATTTCGACAGCCATTGGTTCGGATCCTGTGGTTCGCTGGTGGGCTGGTCTTGTCTCAGAGCCTTGTGACTATTACTCAAAGCTATTCTGGAACTTTCCTGACACTGATCTTTACTCACGGCCTCCGGGACTTCCCTTTTTCCCCTGATAGGAGGATGACAATTACCTTTTTGAGCACCAATGTAGAAACCATCTGGAGAACTTTCCAGGTGGGGATCTCTGGTCCACATCACTCTACCTGTTCTGTGGCCCACTCACCCTGCATGCCCTCAATTGCTCACCTAGCGCTTGTCCACACCTGGGCAGGTGTCTTTTCTCTGCTTATATGTTACAGGTCACATGAGTTCACTGCTGCTTGTTAATTACAAAATCTGTTGCATCAACAGGAGTGAGACTGCTGCATAATGGAAAATCCCGTGCTTGTTTCCTGCTTTCACTTGTCTCTGGGTTTTTGCCTGGAAAACACCTAGGTCAGTGGTGGCGAACCTATGGCACGGGTGCCAGAGGTGGCACTCAGAGCCCTCTCTGTGGGCTCGCGCAAACAGTGTCGCCCCCCCCCCACACACACACATCTAGGCTGGTCTGGGCTGCTGGGCATGATTATTAGCATTAAACCTAAGACCTAGTTTTGGGGAAGCAGTGTAGGTAACCCTGTTAAGCACTGTTAAACCCCACTGATTTTCATGCGAAGAACTAAAGCACGATCCTTTACCTGGGAGTAAGTTCGGGTGCAGGCAATGGGTCTTGCTTCTGAGTAAACCCTCCTAGGGTCGTGATTCACCCATTGGAAGAGTTGCACAGTTGCTTCAAAGCAAAGCCACCGACTACCACCAAGCTTACTCCCGAGAAATGCACGCCTCAGAGCCAACCATTTTTTCTAAACTAAAACCTCAGCATTCAGGTTAAATTGCCGTGTTGGCACTTTGCAATAAATAAGTGGGTTTTGGGTTGCAATTTGGGCACTCGGTCTCAAAAAGGTTCACCAACACTGACCTAGGTGGTAGCTCAAGCAATAGAACAGAAAAGCCCTTAAAATCTGTCTCTCACATGGACAACCTGGGGGTTGCCAGCCAGAGGCGGAGCGAGGGGAAGCTGCGCCTGGGGCATACACACACCATGTGGCCCTGCTGCCGCATTGCCCGCCCCGCCTCTGGTATGCCCTGCCACGCCCCTTCGATGGCCCGGCCAAGCCTCCACCACTGCTCTGCTTGGAGCGTTGCGCCCCCATATCCCGTGGGCGCTACGCCACTGTTGCCGGCTCCAGGTTGGGAAATACCTGGGGATTTTGAAGAGGGTGCACGGGAAGGGCAGGGTTTGGGAGGGAAAGGGATTTCATTGAGATATGCTGTAGAGTCCACCTTGCGAAGTAACCGTTTTCTCCGGGAAAACTGATCTCTGCCGGCTGGGGGTGAGTTGTAATAGTGTGAGATCTGCAGCCAGTACCTGGAGATTGGCAACATTAGACAGCCCCCAGGAGGCCAGATGTGGCCGGGTGATTTCCAGCGGCTCACAACAGAACGGACGGACTGCATTTCACACCCAGCACTTGTTTTTTGCCACGATCCCTCCTCCAGGGGCATAACGAGGCAAACTGGAGCCCTGGGCAAAACCTGAGTTGGATGCCCCCCCCCCCAAGGGCGGCCACCCCACCACAACCAAAAAATTTTTTTTTGCACCAGGTCATTGGTGCCTACAGGGGGTGCATTTTTAGACATATCGCCACCAGAATTTCAGCGTATCATCAGGAGACTGTCCTTATGCTACCCCCCAAGTTTGGTGCAGTTTGGTTCAGTGGGGACAAAGTTATGGACCCTCAAAAGGGTAGCCCCCATCTCCTTAGCTCCCATTGGAAACAATGGGGGATGGGGGCACCCCCTCTGGGAGTCCATAACTGCACCAAACTTGGGGGGGTACCATAAGGACAGTCTCCTGATGATACGCTGAAATTTTGGTGCCGCTAGCCTAAAAACTGCACCCCCTGCAGGCCAAAAACGGAAAACGCCCCTGCCCTCCTCTTTCCTTCTTTCTGCTGTTCATGTGATGTTCCTCTTCCTTTGCCCCCAGTGATTATTTTGCAAGCGCATCCTGATCTTCCCTTCATTAAAACCAGCAGGCTTTACAAACCGTTCCAGAGCCCATGGTGCGCAATCGGACGTTTGCCGCACAGTAATGCAGGGCTTGCTTTCAAAAGTATTCAGGCGAGCGAGGGTGTGAGGAGGTGTCTGGAAAGGATTCTGCTGAATCAGGAAAATGCTACTGACGGCCTTTGCAACTGATTGTGTTTCCTTTGAGACAGAAGAACAAATACATCTGGGAGGCATCCAGAAGAGAGCTTTTCTGCCTTCCCCAAACACATCCAGTCCTATGTGCTGCAAAGGCATTGCAAAGAGAATAGAGTTGCCAATCAGCCTCTTGGAACAGTTGCTAGGATGAGGGGATGCCAAGGTCGGACTGAGCCAAGTCTACAACCTGGTTGTTTGGGTGCCCTTAGTAAAGTTGTAGTAGCACTCAATAGCATACATTGCTCCCAGGTTGAGCTAAGTGGCTGCACTGTGCCTTTGGAAGAAGTCCGGTGTAGCTGATCCGAAGCAGGGGCATCTAGATTGTCAAAGCACACACATCCTTTTTGGAGCCTGTGAGCACATTTGGAATTCTGGCACAGTGGAAGGTACAACCACAAAATGGCCGCCAAAGAAGGCGGAGCCAAGCACAAAATGGCCCCCAAAGGAGGTGGAGCCAACCACAAAATGGCTGCCATAAGAAGCAGAGCCAACCACAAAATATCTGGGGCCCAGGTCACGCATAACTATAAAAGTAAGTTGTCAACCTTTCAGGCAGTAGCTTTAAAAATGAACATTATTTTTAAAATGTTTTCTAGCATACACACAACTTGTGTTGTGCTGGCAACTGCTGCTGGAACAACTTAAAATTTTGCATGACCAATGAGATCTCCAAATGCCAGTCAGAATTACTGCTGGGCAAAAGGCCCATCTGAGCCTGGCCACTTTCAAAAAAGTATTTGTAGGGTGCCATGTTGTTCCAGGGACTTTGTGGGGACTTCTGCTCTAACTACTACACCATGCTGGCTCACATAAGTTCAGCTTGCCTGTCAGCCTCACATTTAAATCAGATTTTGGCCCATTATGCATGGAATGCTTATCTTGGGACTCTTCTGTGGGCAATGGGCTCTCCTCTTCTTTCTCTGTTTACACGTGAGGAGGCACTGCCTCCTGGGTATGCAGTTTTTCTGCAGAGAACTCTCTGGGCCTGGTTCTCTTAACTCTGCCTATTAACATATACTTAAAGGCACATATCTTAAAGGCACTTACTCTTAAAGGCACAGATCTCATTACACCTGGTAGTCAAGATTGCTGGCTTAGTCTTTATACTGCACTTTTATCAATATAACTGTTCCAGACATTCCACCACCCCCCACAATAAAAGAGCAAAGCAGTTCCCTGGACCATAAGCCACATGCTGCGAAAGAAGGGGACTATGCCTTTGAGTCACTATTCTCTCCCCTGCTGCTGTTGCTGCTGGAGGTTGGAGAGGCTTGTTACTTCCAAACAATCTCTGCTGTTATTATTATGTTGATATCTCAATTTATCAATCGAATGCAGAGGTTGGTGTGGTTTGGCTAAGCATGTGTGAGTGAGCTTCTTTTCTTTCACTTGAGGGAGCTGGCAACACAGAAGGGGGGCAGGGGGGAAGACATGGATAGCAGTGAGAGGGAGTGGAAAGTCTGGCTGAGGGCAGAGAGAAGATGTCCGGGGCAAAGCTGTGCTCGCTGGAAAATCTGCTCGCTCTGGTGGTGAAGCAAAATCTAAATCATGCTAGAACTGGTCTTACTTGCCATGGAGAGAATGAAAAGTGAAAGTAGGACTTGTAAGAAGTACGTCTGTACCAGAAATCTTGCTGCAACGGACATTCGCCTCCAACCTTGCAGCAAACATGTTGTGCATAATCAGCCTTAATTGATCACAACCAAATGAAATTTTGATCATCCCCCAGATCTCTAACCCTCTATTAAAGTTTAAGGGGAACAAGAAAAGGAAAGGGGTAATTCAAAGAGGGCGGTTGCATACACCAGATTGTATGCACGTGTGCCTATAAACTTTGACTATTTCCTTCATCTTGCACCTCCACAATGAGTTAAGGCCTCAGTAAAAGATCAGTTGCTTTGGTAAGGAAAATCTTACAGTTTTGTAGTTACTAAATAAAACCACATGTCTGGCAGCCGGCGCTTGCTGCAAGGATGGAAATGCTTCCCAAAACAAAAGTAAAACACAAAGGCCTGAAACCTTGTGGATGTGCTATTCATTGTACAGAGTGTCGAGTTTCTGCAAGCTTAGACCAAGGCAAGAGCAAGCAGTATATTTTGGCACAAGCACACCTAACTTTCCTCTGTAACATTTGGCTTATACTTTAAGACTTTGCTGGGGGAAGTGCCATCAAGCTAGGGGTGAACTTCAAGCGGAAGAAGCAAAGAAGAAAGAAACCCTCTGGGAACCATTGAAAAAAAATACTTTTCGGATAAATGTAATGTTCTCTCGTCGTGATAGAATTAAATGTATAATTATAATATACTGTCAATTATAATAATGACAGTTTAGAAATTTGATAATGTACGGATAATATCCTGTAAATTATAATTTGATTAAGTAATGATAAACATCTGTACAATTATTGAAAAGTTTAGTATTAGCCGTATAACATACTTTATTTTATTCTTATTTCTATGAGTTAACGTAACATGATGTAAGACGGATGGTGGAGTCAACCTTATAAATGATATAACAAATAAAGTTTATGAAGTCTAGGAACCTCCCAATTTGGGACAATATTGACAAATGTATATAACTCAAAAATGTCATGGTTATGTACTGTGGTTTTTTAAAAAATATATATTGAAATAAATTTCTTAATTTTTTTTTTTATGTCAGCGGCGACCTTGTAGTGTTTTCAAGGCATGAGATGTTTGGAGGTGGTTTTCCCCGGCACATTTTTGTGATCTGTCGGGAGCAGCAGTGGCATAGTAGTTAAGAGCAGGTGCACTGGGTTTGATTCCCAGCTCTGCCGCCTGAGCTGTGGAGGCTTATCTGGGGAATTCAGATTAGCCTGTATACTCCCACACATGCCAGCTGGGTGACCTTGGGCTAGTCACAGCTTTTCGGAGCTCTCTCAGCCCCACCTACCTCACAGGGTGTTTGTTGTGAGGGGGGGAAGGGCAAGGAGATTGTCAGCCCCTTTGAGTCTCCTGCAGGAGAGAAAGGGGGGATATAAATCCAAACTCCTCCTCCTCCTCCTCCTCCTCCTCTTCTTCTTCTTCTTCTTCTTCTTCTTCTTCTTCTTCTTCTTCTTCTTCTTCTTCTTCTTCTTCTTCTTCTTCTTCTTCTTCTTTAGCCACCCACCTCTGCACTGGCATGAGTTCTGCTAGGTCTTATTTATGATATGATTATTTCCATATGTCGAAATGCTCCGAAAGAAGACCAAGTTGCAAAAAAAACGAATTCTTTTTCTTTCTTGCTGAGGAAAAACACATTTATTTCCTCCAGGCGAATTTTTCTTTGAGAGCCGGCGTGATGTAGTTGGTTAAGAGCAACAGACTCTGATCTGGAGAACCGGGTTTGTTCCCCCCCTCCTCCACCCGAAGCCTGTGGGTGACCTTAGACCGCTCACGGTTCTCTCAGAACTGTTCTCAGCCCACGCGGAGGCAGGCAACATCAAATCACCTCCAAATGACTCTTGCCTTGAAAACCCTTCAGAGTTGCCAGAAGTCAGCTGCGACTGCCACTAGTTTTTCTTCATGGAGGACCAGCTCTCATTCAGTTAGGAAACACCAGGGTTTGTACAGACAGAGGAATTTGTTTTCATCCGTTTGTAAGCTTCCTATATCAGTGATGGTGAACCTTTTCGAGGCCGAGCGCCCAAACTGCAACCCAAAACCCACTTATTTATCGTAAAGTGCCAACACGGCAATTTAACCTGAATACTGAGGTTTTAGCTTAGAAAAAATGGTTGGCTCCAAGGCACACATTACTTGGGAGTAAGCTTGGTGGTAGTCGGTGGCTTTGCTTTGAAGCAACCGTGCAAAGCTTCGAATGGGTGAATCACAACCCTAGGAGGGTTTAGAAGCAAGCCCCATTGCCAGCAACCGAGCTAACTCCCTGGTAAAGGATTGCACTTTAGTTCTTCCCATGAAAATCAGTGGGGTTTAACAGCACTTAACAGGGTTACCTACATGTTGTGCCCAGCGGCCCAGGACAGTCTAGATGTGTTTTTCCGCCCCCCCACATGATGCGATTTTCCGCCCTCCCCCACATGACGAACTCTGTGCGCGCGTGCCCACAGAGAGGGCTCTGAGTGCCACCTCTGGCACCCGTGCCATAGGTTCGCCACCCCTGTCCTATATGTTCAGAGTGAAGGAGAGAAAATCAAGCAACAGGTGACACAAGAAAAAAGTGGTCCTTAAACATCTAGTCGGTGCCCCGTGGTTCCATGATTGTCCTAATCAAAAGAAGTTATTACAGAACGTTCTCTTCTGTTTTGATTTTCGCCCTTCAGTTTATTAATGGACAGTGTGTAGATATTCCTTGTTATCTCTGTACTCTTCTTTAACCTACCATAAATTTCCCTTGTTCTGCTCTTCCCAGCTCATCTGATGTATTTATAGAATACAGTAATATCACCTGCCAACCAAATCAGCACAGATCTGACAACCTCGTAAAATTCCCTCGGTATATTTTGGGATTGCGTTTTTGGTCTCCCTCTTCAGCTACAGAAGCCAAGAATACTTTAGAAGACAACCAGAAGGCTGTGTAAGAGTGGGAGTGTATCGGCTTCTCTCCCTCAGGAATCCCACACGGAAACAACCGGGCAGAGAGAAGCGGATTCTATGTACCTATAGGTACCTATAGACACCACCTCAGTGGTGGGATCCAATAATTTTAGTAACAGGTTCCCATGGTGGTGGGATTCAAACAGTGGCGTAGCGCCAATGGGGCTGGGCTGGGCATGACGGGGGCGTGGCCGGGCATTCCGGGGGCAGGGCATTAATAATTTCTCTGTTACTGTAAAAAACTCTCTCTGTAAAAAACAAAGTTCCTAATTTCCAGCTGGTATCTTTCTGTCCATAATTTAAACTCATTATAGCAAGTCCTATCGTCTACTGCCAACAGAAACAACTACTTCTCCTCTAATTGACTGCCTGTCAAATACTTAATACTTTCAAATACTTAATTTTGTTTCTAGAAATCAAAAGAAGGATACTTTCCTTAAACAAGGAACTTTACCATATTTTTAAAACATGTTTTTAAAACAGCCCAACCGGGAGAATTATCCCGTTTTCTACCTTCGCTAACCAGCCACATAGGAAACAACAGGACTTTATGATTTTTGGACCTAATGGAATTTCTAACGGCAAAGCAGACCCAATTAGTAACCCCCTCTCGGCACACACAAATGAGTAATAACCCACTCTCGGGAACTGGTGAGAACCTGCTGGATCCCACCTCTGCACCACCTCAATCTGTAAGTTTATCAATCTCACAAATACTATTCGTGGTATTTTCCAGTCATTTAAAAAGCCCAGTGGTGGTATTCAAATAATTTAACAACCGGTTCCGGTGGTGGGATTCAAATCATTTAACAACTGGTTGTTTACAAGCACCATTTTAACAACCGGTTCTGCCGAAGTGGTGCCAACCGGCTGAATCCCACCACTGAAAAACCCTTCTTTGAAGAGAAGCTGAACCTGTACATGGCATAAGGGAGATAAAGAAATGTGCATATACTGGAGCCCCTGCTGTTCAGCCCGTCTTCTTCAGAGATACCTGATTTCAATACTTAAGGACAACAACAGGTAGTGGGGCCTGCATAAATAGGGACATTATAACTCCCATGCAGTGGTGGGATCCAAAAATTTTAGTAACTGGTTCCCATGGTGGTGGGATTCAAACTGTGGTGTAGCGCCAATGGGGCGAGGCACATCGGGGGCGTGGTTGGGCATTCTGGGGGCGGGGCATTCCTGGGCGGGGCTGTGGCAAGGACGCAGCCGCTGCGCCGGTCCTTAGGCGGGAAACGAATGCACACAGGCGCAGGCTGCCACGCACGCCGGTGCACCTCCTGCAAGACTGCTTCAAGTTCTCCGCGCTACTGCTGAGAGGAGGGGCGTAAATCACGGGGCAGAAATCACCAATTAGTAACCCCCTCTCGGCACACACAAATAATTAGTAACCTACTCTCGGGAACCTGTGAGAACCTGCTGGATCCCATCTCTGCTCCCATGGTAAGAACTACCCTTACCAAAAATAACTCCTAAGCTGAAGTGTTTCCCAGACTGACTGCCAGAAATCAGCCAGAAGATGGATCTCCAACTATATTTTTACCAGTAGTCAGGTGGGGCCTTCTTTTAGAGACTTAAGCCTGGTGGAGAAATTTTAGGCTTGTCCAAAGCAGTCCCCAAATGACCACAAGACAAACTGGTGGAGGCAAGTTCTATATTCTGATCAGTCGAGGCAACTGTTTGTTCCATAGAGAGATCCACAGCACGGATCATTCTCTGGATGCAAACCAGAGCAGATATAGGACCTTTGACATCAGCATCACATTAACGTTTGTGGTAACGTTTTGGTGGTTTGGCAACATTTTGGCTCTGAATCGAATTGTACTCTTGTCCAGAGGCGCAGCTAGGCCAGTGTGCGCCCGGTGCACACTCTGGCTTTTTCACACACACCCCGCCCCGTGGAGCCCCTGCGAAATGTAGTTTTCACCAGGCCCAGGCAATTCAGGCAGGCTTCTTCTCTGGGGTGTTCCATTCCTAAAAGTAAGTGGGGGGGTGCGCTGTGGGGGGGGTACGCCGTGGGGGGCGCCACGGAAGGGGGGCGGGGGGCTCCGGGACGCTGGGGTTTTTTCCCGCCCCCATGTGACCAGAATCGGTGCACCCAGTGCGTTGCGCACCCCCTTTCCCCTGGTGGCTTCGCCACTGCTCTTGTCTGTCCAGTGTGGATTGCTGAGCAATTTTGGAGACTCAAAGCAGCTCCTGTGAGGAGACTCAAAACAGCTTACGAACTCCTTTTCCCTGCTCTCCCTACAACAGACACCTTGTGACTAGGTGGGGCTGAGAGAGTTCAGAGAGGTCTGGGACTAGCCCCAAGTCACCCAGCAGGAATGTAGGAGAAAGGAAGCAAATCTGGTTCACCAGATTAGACTCTGCCACTCAGGTGGAGGAGTGGGAATCAAACCCAGTTCTCCAGATTAGATTCCACCGGCTCTTAACCACTAAGCCAATACATCCAGACTCCTCCTCCTCTTTTTCATCATCATCATGAAATAGATGAGGCAGGGGTATCCTAATTAAAGGGCAGATTACAGTTAGGAGGGGAAATGTGAGTTTGTAAATTTTGAGGGGGTTTGTGGAAATTTAAAAAATGTGAGACTTGGCAGTTTTGAAAATAAAGAACAAAAGATGGAATCACAAAATAACGAGACAAGGATTGGGCACGCATGAACGAACTGTAATTTTTAAAATGTTTTTTACTTGCAAACACATGCTTTTCAAGGCTAAATCAAATAAGACACCCAGAGATCTGTGAATAGATTTCCTAGTGAATGCGGGATGGGGAGGCATTTAATTCTGATTGGGGCTGCAAAAATAGAGAATTAATCCTTTCCTCCAGCACAGACAGCTGCCTGTCCCTAAAGCTACCTTTTGCCCCACAGGGGAATCATAAAGGCACCATGTGAAAATATATGTGTATATTATTTTATTATTATCAATTCGATTTGATAAACCGCCCTACCCCCGGAGGGCTCAGGGCAGTGTACAACAACAAACAACAACACAATAAAACAAATCGAATAGCCCCAGTTAAAAATAATACAAAACTTAAAACTATAGCAGCAGTAATTTTCAATAAATAATGAATAATGTGTGTGTGTGTGTATGTATATATGTATATATATATGTATATATGTGTATATATATGTGTATATATGTGTATGTGTATATATGTGTGTGTGTATGTATGTATATGTATATATATATATGCATACACACACACACACATACACACACACACATATATACACACACATATATATACACACATATATATACACACATATATACACACATGTGTATATATATATATATATATTTTCACATGGTGCCTTTATGATTTCCCTGTGGGGCAAAAGGTAGCTTTAGGGACATATATATTCCCCTGCAGGGCAAATAGGTGTGGTGTGGTGTGCTGGAAAGGGTCATAACGAAAGTCCAGCAAATGGCACCCAGGTGAAGGCTGAATCCTCCGAGGAGTTTTAATCTGCAGATGCTCACCAATGAAACAGCATACTGGCAATCCGTTTTGCAAAAGCGTGGGAGGGCTTCCGGAAATCAGCTAGAATATCACAGAAGGAAGCCAGCCGTACTGGGTGAAAGCACATTGTTTTTAAAGCAAGCAAAGACACAACAGAACAGCTATAGCTGTGGATTAAGGGTTGCAAAAAGCCCGTAGTCATATACTGCTTATAATTAAGAACCAGGAAGGGAAGGGAGGCAAGTCAGCCCTTGACTGTCTTTCCAGTAACAAAATGAAAGAAATGTTCAGGGGCACCATAAAGGCTAACAACATTGATTAAAACATGAGCTTCGGTGAGAAGTCCTCATATTTTCACAAATGTTGCTAGTCTTCAAGGCGTGTGTGCCGTAAAGTCATAGCTAACTTATGACAAGCCAGTGGGGTTTTCGAGGTAAGATATGTGCAGAGGTGGTTTGCCATTTCCTGCTTCCATGTGGGCTGGGAGAATGCTGAGAGGACTGCGACTGACCCAAGGTCACCCAGAAGTGGAGGAGAGGTGAATTGATCCCAGTTCTCCAGATTAGAGGCCACAGCTCTTGACCATTACACTACACTGTCTCTTAGTCATTCAGGTGCAGTGGCGTAGAGCAGGTGTGCTCGGATCTGGAGGAACCGGGTTTGATTCCCAGCTTTGCCGCTTGAGTTGTGGACGCTTCTGTCCTCAGGATGAAACAGCTGCAGCTTCGCAGGGGAACTCTGAGCAAACTGATCTGTCACAACCTGGGCAGGGCTGGCTCAAAGGACACTTCTGCTCCCCCCACTCCAGAAATCCCTGGTCTGGTCAGGTGGGAATGCCTTAATCTGTTTAATGAAGGACAGCCCCCAGCGGAGTCTTTTAATTTCCTTCTGAGCAACTGGGTCAGAAAGGAGAAGTCCTACATTTATTTATAGGATACGTTGCCTTTCAGAACTATGACTACATTGTCAAGTGGGGGCGACTGAAGCGTCGGCGTTTGGAAACGTTTGCTACGATTTCTTCCGGTTTTTCCTTTCCGCCTTGAAGTCCTTTCCAGGCAGAAGGGAGACAGCTTGGACTCTTCTGGGATCTGTGGCAGCGGGATTTGGGGGTGGGGGTGGGTGGAGAAAGTCCCCTGTGGGCTGTCCTCCCCCTTCTGTCTTAAGCCTCCACTTCTTAGCTGCTCTGCCACACGGCAAACGGGAGCCGGTTATCTTCGTGGCCGTGAGGTACAAATAGCTCCCTTCTAATCCCCGCTCCCGGTTTCAGTAATTGCAAATCTGTTCCAATCCTGTTCTTAAGAGCAGGGAAGCCAGCCGCCCCGGCTTTGTGTCTGGTTTGGTCTGCCAGCGTTCCTTGCTCCTTCTGCCCCCTGAATAACCTACATCCTGGGCCTTCCTCGAGCATACAGGCCACGGTGCTGCGGAAATTCAAAAAGTAATTAGTCGGCCTATTAATAATCTTGAATGAACCAAAGCAGGGGTAGGGAACCTTTAACACTCAAAGAGCCATTTGGACCCGTTTTCCACGGGAAAAGAAAACACTTGGAGCCGCAAATAATTTTTGACATCTAAAATAAAGATAACACTATATATATAGGGGTTTTTTTTTAACCTTTTACTCCGCTCATTCTGAGAAGCGCATGGATGCGCCCGCCCTGCTGCCTGCAGGGCGGGCAAGGATGAAGCCGGCGGCTGGGCCTTGCCAGCAGCCAGGAAAGCGCCCGCCCCACTCCAACGGGGTGGGGGAGAGGGGAAGCCCGAGGTGCGGCCCAGCCGACCATGGGCAGTTGGTGTTCCCGCAGGGCGGGCAAGGATGGGGCCGTCGGCTCGGCTCGTGGAGCCACAGTGCAAGGGCAGAAGAGCCGCATGCGGCTCTCGAGCCGCAGGTTCCCTACCCCTGAATCGAAGGGAAACATTAAATTTCTCTCTCCGATTAAGGGGACTTGACAGTGGCCATGTATACGCTTCACTTTCGCCCAGACACTGGAACCCCTGTTTGCTTAAACAGAAGGTTACTGATGGGTCAGAGGATACAGCCTTCTTACCGTAGGCCACAAGCAAACAGGATAAGTGTCCCTAAGCTTAAGCAAATAGAAAAGACATGTAAGCTTTAAACTGTCTCTTCAGCACAGTTAGAAGGGGCTTTCTATGTAATTGCAAACTTGTTTGCATTAGCCTATATAACTCACCAGTAATTGTTAACTCATCAACAGACTCTGGCTTGGGATCTGAGCTCGGGCTCTTTCCTGACTTTCTCAGATACCTTCTTGCGGCTCCATCTTTCCAGGTGAAGAATCTGAATTCCTGCTCGTTGGAAATGCCCCAGCAGTGGAATAGGGGGAGAAATTGTAATGCTTTGGGTATTTCTGAATGGCTACGTGAATTTAGGGCAGTGATGGTGAACCTTTTCGAGACCGAGTGCCCAAACTGCAACCCAAAACCCACTTATTTATCGCAAAGTGCCAACACGGCAATTTAACCTGAATACTGAGGTTTTAGTTTAGAAAAAAAGGTTGGCTCCGAGGAGCGCGTTACTCGGGAGTAAGCTTGGTGGAAGTCGGTGGCTTTGCTTTGAAGCAACCATGCAACTCTTCCAACGGGTGAATCACGATCCTAGGAGGGTTTACTCAGAAGCAAGCCCCATTGCCAGCAACCGAAAGGAAGACTTACTCCCCAGGTAAAGGATCGTGCTTTAGTTCTTCGCATGAAAATCAGTGGGGTTTAACAGCGCTTAACACGGTTACCTACACTGCTTCCCCACAACTAGGTCTGAAGTTTAATGCTTATGATCAAGCCCGGCGGCCCAAGACAGCCTAGATGGGGGGGGGGGGGACTCTGTTTGCACGTGCCCACAGAGAGGGCTCTGAGTGCCACCTCTGGCACCCGTGCCATAGGTTCGCCACCACTGATTTAGGGGCTCAGAGAAATTAGGGGCTTGCTTGCCCAGGGGTGCTCAGGGGCTGTCTCTCAAAGGCCACAAGGACCTATGGAAACACAAGGGCAGTTTCCCCAGCCTGCCTTCTCAAGACTCAGTTGGTTCTCTGGGCTGTGTGGTCGTGGTTTGGTAGTTTTTGCTCGTAACGTTTTACGTGCATCTATGGTTGGCATCTTCAGAGGCATGTCACACTAAGATGCGTTTTTCTCTGTGTTTCTCTCCACTCAGGGCCATGGGGAGAAACAGATCTTACCGTGACACGCCTTGTGGTAAGGAGCAGCAGTGGTGTAGTGGTTAAGAGCAGGCGCATTCTAATCTGGAGGAACTGGGTTTGATTCCCCGCTCTGCCGCCTGAGCTGTGGAGGCTTATCTGGGGAATTCAGATTAGCCTGTGCGCTCCCACACACGCCAGCTGGGTGACCTTGGGCTAGTCACAGCTTCTCGGAGCTCTCTCAGCCCCACCTACCTCACAGGGTGTTTGTTGTGAGGGGGGAAGGGCAAGGAGATTGTAAGCCCCTTTGAGTCTCCTGCAGGAGAGAAAAGGGGGATATAAATCCAAACTCTTCAAACTCTTCTCGTAAGAGGGCAAAATGCTAGAAACAAAACAAACCAAATTATAGCCAGCAAAACCACAACAGTCAGCTGATTCAGACTGTGAAAGCTTTCAACAACACTGCTCCAGCTCAAATGGCTAGTCTGTAGTGGATTTTTTGGTCCACCATGGTCCCTTGCTACCAGGGGCAGAGCGAGGGGGAACGGCGCTCTGTGCCCCTGCCACGCCCCACAGGGGCGCACACCCAGTGCGTTGCCCCCCTTGGCACTACGCCACTGCTTACTACAGTGCTGCAAGGACAGCATGAATTACAGGAGTAAGTTATTAGGCCGCAGAGAGAAGTTGACGCCCCAGTTTTCAGAACGCCTTTGAGGTTCGGTGTTAAATATCAAGGGGAACAGGCAGTCCAGTACCTTTAAAGCAGTGTTTGGCAGGCAGCAAGTCAACAGGGGCAGGTTTCCGTGAGAGGACCCTGCAGCATCCTCAAGAATGCTTGTTCAGCATGAGAAGGGGGGGATCGGGATGAGGCAGGACAGAGAAAGCACACAAACGACGTTTGCAAAATTGAATGCTGGACGTGACCAAGACAGGGCTCTGACCTTTCTTCCCCCCGCCAAGTCTGTCTGGCTGCTCCGGTTGAATCTCTGCCTTTCCCCAGCCTCTCAAAGGGGGTGGCTGTTCCGTGGGAGGCCAGCTGCTGCTTCACCCGGAAAGGTCACTTGAAGGCGGCTGACCCCAGCTCTGCCCGGAGGGGATTCCTGGCCAGCCGAGAATGGCTCATGACTCCAAGGGCCGGAAGGGGCACAAAGGCGGCTTTCAGACTGCATTTCTTCGGAGCAGATTTGTGAGCAGCTGTCATTGAGTGTGGGGGGGAGTGTGGGGGTCAGTGCAGGCGAGGGAGGCCTTCCACCAGAGCTTAGGAGGGAACCGGTCTTGGCTTTGCCTCGCAGTTCCATTAACAGCAGTTTGGCAGGCCAAAATGTAACCGGGAGAGCCAGCAGGGGGCGGAGCTGTTAAAAGGTGAAGCCTCAGCAACAGAGAAGGCCATCTCAGGCTGTGGCTGCTGGAGATCACCTGCTACAACTGATCTCCAGGCGACTGAGGTCGATTCACCTGACGAAAATGGTCACTTCGGAAGGTGGGCTACATGCCATCGTTCCGATGAAGTCCCCACCCCCAACCGCCCAGGCTCCGCCCTCAAATTGCCAGATGTTTCTGACCTGGAGATGGCACCCTAGAGCAGGGGTCTGCAACCTGTGGCTCTCCAGATGTTCATGGAGTACAATTCCCAGTGGGCCATGCTGGCAGGGGCTGATGGGAACTGTAGTCCATGAACATCTGGAGAGCCACAGGTTGCAGACCCCTGCCCTAGAGGGATGGAGGCTTCTTTTCATCATTCGGCCTTCTGCCTCCTCTTGGCTGAGCTGCTGTCAGGTGCTCTGCGTGGGGCTGCCCTTGGAGAGGAGCTCGAGTCAGCCCTGGGCAGCGAGGCCGTCTTGGATCTCTGGGCTTCCGGTTTGCTGCTTCCCACGAACCGCGCTGCTTGGCTTGGGTCGGGCTGCCAACTCTGGGTTGGGAAATAGCTGGAGATTTGGGGATGGAGGCTGGGAAGGGCGAGGTTAGGCAAGAAACCTCGGCTGGGTACAATGCCAGAGAGTCCACCATTTTCTCCAGGGGAGCTCATCTCTGCTATCTGGAGATGTGCTGGCAATCGGGGGTGGGTGGGTCTCCAGGCACCACCTGGAGGTTGGCAACTGAGAAAAACAACCGGAGCTCGGCTCTGCAGGGGTGAGGGGTCTTCCCCTCCGGCCTCCAGCTCGCCGGGCCTCGCCCATTCCGGGATCCCGGCTGATGCGGGGAGAAGCCCCACCTTCCCCCGGTGCAAAGCGGAGGCAGCGGCAGCCACGCGCCTCTCTGCCCGCGGGACCCCCAAGCAACAGCGGCCGCGCCCCGGACTCCTTGGCGCCGCCGCCGCAGGGCTCCCGGGCGCGCCACTCTCCGCCTGCCCCCGCCGCCTCCCCTCGCCCTCCCGGGAGGCCCGGCCTCTGACCCGCCGCCCCGCCGCAGCTGCGTAGTCCGGGACCGCCTGCGGAGCGGCTTCCCCTGCAGCGCCGCGGGCCCAGACAGGAACGCTCCAGCTCCAGGCCGCCTGGCAAGGGGGCAATTAGAGTGCTGTGTCCCCCATCCCTCCCCACAATGAGAGGGTGCGAGTGGGGGGGGGGGCTTTCTTTCCCCCCAACCTTCCCTCTCAGTGCGTGACTGTGTGTGTGTGTCACTTTCCCTCTCTCCCAATGAGAATCTGTGTCTCTTTATCTTACTTCCTTTCGAGTATGAACCAACCTTCTTTCCTTCCCCTGCCTGCCTGCCTACCTACCATGAGAGTGTGAACCTACCTACCTACCTACCTACCTACCTACCTACCTACCTACCTACCTACCTGCCTGCCTGCCTGCCTGCCTGCCTGCCTGCCTGCCTGCCATGAGAGTGTGAACCAACCTACCTACCTACCTACCTACCTACCTACCTACCTACCTACCTACCTACCTACCTACCTACCTACCTACCTACCTACCTATTTATTTATTTTATTTATTTATTTATTTATTTTTTGAACTTATATACCGCCCCATCCCCAAGGGGCTCTGCCTGCCATGAGAGTGTGAACCTACCTACCTACCTACCTACCTACCTACCTACCTACCTACCTACCTACCTGCCTGCCTGCCTGCCTGCCTGCCTGCCTGCCTGCCTGCCTGCCTGCCATGAGAGTGTGAACCTACCTACCTACCTACCTACCTACCTACCTGCCTGCCTGCCTGCCTGCCTGCCTGCCATGAGAGTGTGAACCTACCTACCTACCTACCTACCTACCTACCTACCTACCTACCTACCTGCCTGCCTGCCTGCCTGCCTGCCTGCCTGCCTGCCATGAGAGTGTGAACCTACCTACCTACCTACCTACCTACCTACCTACCTACCTACCTACCTGCCTGCCTGCCTGCCTGCCTGCCTGCCTGCCTGCCACATCCCGCTATGAGAGTGCTTGAACCTACTCCACCTACCTTCCTACCTTCCTTCCTTCCCTTCCTTCCTTCCTTCCTTCCCTTCCCTTCCTTCCTTCCTGCCTTCCTGCACTGCCCTGAGAGGTGAACCCACACCCTACCTACCTACCTACCTACCTACCTGCCTGCCTGCCTGCCTGCCTGCCTGCCTGCCTGCCTGCCATGAGAGTGTGAACCTACCTACCTACCTACCTACCTACCTACCTACCTACCTACCTACCTACCTACCTACCTACCTACCTGGAGGAGGGGATTTCACCTTTCGCCCCAGGTGTTATTATCTGTAGCCACACCGCTGGACCTGGGGATCATCTGGAATTGTGACTTATCTCCAGGGCATGCAGATCAGTTCCACTAGAGAAAATAGATGCTTCAGAGGGTGGATTCTATGTTTTAACCTTGTTGTGAAACGCCCTGAGCTCTCAGGGGGAGGGCGGTATATAAAATTAATAATAAATAAAAATTAATAATAAATAAATTGTACCCCACTGAGGTCCCTCCCCCGGTTCTGTCTCCAAATCTCCAGGTGTTTATTAATTCCAGAAGGGCCAAAGGACGAGGACATCCTGGTTGGGGTCAAAAGGGAGCAAAAAATCCCCTTGGGAAATTTGCCCCGAAGGGTGAGCGTGTGGGAAAGCCCAATGTTAAAGGAGCAACTGAGTACAGATTAAAGGGCTCTCTGTAACCCTGGTTGAGAGAGCAGCCAGAGGTGGGGGAAGGGGCAGTAGTTGAGTTGGCAACCCTGCCTGCTGTGGCTTCTCTAGCCACAGCTGGAGGGTTGCCAACTTCCAGGTGGCGACTAAAATTCTGTTAGGATTACACCTGGCCTCCAGACTGCACATACCATGCATGGTTTTGTTTAGATCTGAAATCCCAGTTCAGCCCTGTGGGGGAGAGAGTGAAAACCATCCCAATTCAGCAGTTTCACATTGAACTCTCCCTTTGAAGTTCTCTGGTGAATCAATGTGACTCTCAGGTCAGAAACAATAAAAATTATCCCTCACTGGTTTCTGAATACCACCATTTTAAAGGCAGGTTTGTGGCCCTTTATTATTATTATTTTTTGGCAGGGTCCAATGTAGTCGTATTAAGATGTCTACATTTGATGGGTATCAGCTGATCTTTGCTGACTTAGCTAAGAGCCTAGAGGCTATATTGGATCCAGCATTACCACTGGAAAAGCAAGTTAATGTAGCAATAAATAATGCTTTCTTTCAACTTTGTCAAGCTTGGAAGACGCTTTAACTCTGCTTTAATTCAGTCTGGTCGGAAGACGCTTTAACTCTGCTTTAATTCAGTCTGGTCATCTGAATCCATGCTACGTTAACATTGACACTAGGCTATTCTATTGATAGTCCTCATACATCTCTCTTTTTTTTTGGGGGGGGGGGAATTTTTATTTATTTATAACACCATGTACAAGAGGAAGAACTGTATTAAAATATCCTCATACATTTCTCATTGGATGTCTCATAGTGGTCAAATTGACCTTCACTATCCTTAGTGTCTCTTCATATGAACTGTTACCATGTTTCCCCGAAAATAAGACAGTGTCTTTTATTAATTTTTGCTCCCAAAGATGCACTATGTCTTATTTTTAGGGGATGTCTTATTTTTCTGTGTTCTGTTCGTCGGACATGCTTCCAAACAAAAACTTTGCTACGTCTTACTTTTGGGGGATGCCTTATATTTCACACATTAGCAAAACCTCTACTACGTCTTATTTTCCGGGGATGTCTTATATTCGGGGAAACAGAGTAGTGACATACACTGTGCTTTGTTTCGGGAAAAAAAGGTGGATTATAAGGAGAATTAATAAATTAAAATTGTTGATGAAGGAGTGTCATATATTAAACTGATAGATGAGCCCAGTATATTGTTTAGCCCAGGGGTGTCCAACTCTGGCGCTTCAGATGTTCACGTACTACAGTTCTCATCAGCCCCTGCTGATGCCAGTAGGGACTAATGGGAATTGTAGTCCATGAACATCTGAAACGCCGGACACCTCTGGTTTAGCCCATGGATAGCCTTGCCTGAATGGGAAACAACATGAGTCATGACAATGACACAAAATGAAAATGGGTCGGAAGTCCCCCCCCCCCCCCCAAATTTGCTTGTAACATTAAAGGCTCTGAGCTTTCATCGTTCCTGTGTCACTGGAAAAGATGCAGACCTCTAATCAGTAGTTCAGTGTCTGGAGGCCACACTGACCTTGTGTGACCAATGAATTCCCAGCAGTGTCTGCAAGATCAGCACCCAGGAGCAACAGGGAGAGAGGAGGTTTGCACTAGAGAAGACCAGACTTCCTGTTTTGGAGAATCTGAAACTCTTTGACCAAGCATGTAAAGAACCTTGAAGATGTCTTTCAACCCATTTGAACTCACTGAAAAGAAAAGCACGCGTCATAGCAAAGTACCTTTTCCAGACATTATTTAGAACATAAGAACATAAGAACAAGCCAGCTGGATCAGACCAGAGTCCATCTAGTCCAGCTCTCTGCTACTCGCAGTGGCCCACCAGGTGCCTTTGGGAGCTCACATGCAGGATGTGAAAGCAATTGCCTTCTGCGGCTGTTGCTCCCGAGCACCTGGTCTGCTAAGGCATTTGCAATCTCAGATCAAGAGGATCAAGATTGGTAGCCATTTGCTCAATACGTTGTCCAACTCAGCTACTGTAACTTCCGGGCTGGATTACGGTCACGTGCTGTGAACGGGGCTGCCCTTGAAGACAAGGTGAAGCTTCAGAGGTACATTTGCTTACTGGATAGGCCAATATGATCACACGATACTGGCACTAGAAGAAAAACAAACTTCTGGGTTATTTGAAAGTCTCTCACGACCTGCTATCTTAAAGACCATCTCTCCAACCGTAAAGCCATGGGCATGCTTAGATAAGCCTAGCAATTTTTTCTTAACCACCTTCTCATCATGTTTGGTCCCGCTGGCCTTGGTCGGAACCTGGACTTCTTCTGTGGTTGTTCCATTACTATGAAATAGTCTCTTTGGTGTTATGTGTCACATGGGTCTTAGTAGTCTGAAAAACTTGTAAAGCTCGGCTATTCCTCCAAGCAGCTCCAAGTGATACCTGTGCCAGTTACTAATAAAAGGATTTTATAAACAGAAGCATGAATACCCAAGTTGCAATTTGAAATCTGCAGATACATTTGTGTGTGTGTGTGGGGGGGGGCGCAGACGGAAGATTCCGGGTCTCTTTTCCAGAGAAGCACGCTGATGTTTCTAAAACTATTTAACCACCAAGTGGTTACGAAGATGTCTATTTTCTCCTTCTTCCTTCCTGCTTGGATGCGGGGGACGGGGAGGGGCTGCTGTATGTGTGAGTCAGCAGTGGCGTAGGAGGTTAAGAGCTCGTGTATCTAATCTGGAGGAACCGGGTTTGATTCCCAGCTCTGCCGCCTGAGCTGTGGAGGCTTCTCTGGGGAATTCCGATTAGCCTGTACACTCCCACACACGCCAGCTGGGTGACCTTGGGCTAGTCACAGCTTCTCGGAGCTCTCTCAGCCCCACCTACCTCACAGGGTGTTTGTTGTGGGGGGGGGGAAGGGCAAGGAGATTGTAAGCCCTTTTGAGTCTCCTGCAGGAGAGAAAGGGGGGATATAAATCCAAACTCCTCCTCCTCCTCTTCTTCTTCTTCCTCTTCTTCTTCTTCTTCCTCACCATTATAAAAATGAGATGCCTTCACTTTTCAGGAGTCAACAGGAAGAAGGGCCAAATTAAAGGGAGTGAAGTCTGAGATGTGCTTTAAGAGACTGCTTTTGAACCACTGAATCAGAGCACAAGCAGGAAACGTCTTTTGATGGGCAGCCTCTAAGGAGTGAACAAAAAATTGGCAAGATAAAATCTGATCATTGCTGCTGTATGTGTGAGTCAGAAAGAAAAGGCTCCCCGGAGTCCCACCAGACAGAAGAGGGAGAACAGATGACCATAGCAGGGCAGGATGTGCCTCCCCCAGGGACGGATGGCGCATATGACTTCCAGCTGGGGTAGGAGAACCAATTTCAGGCTCACTGGACTCCAAGGGGCCTCTGTTTGCCAGCCATCGCAGGAGGGTCACACTGGCTCTTCCTGGTTCCTGTTTTTTTTAATCCAACACACAATTAAAGCGAGGGGTACAAACCCAGAAGTGTCTTCCCATGCTCCTGCACAAAACTACGAGAAACAATAGGCACTTTCCCCTAACTGTTCTGCATTCAAGCCTTTGGTGCAGTGGTTAAGAGCAGGTGGAGTCTGATCTGGAGAACCGCGTTTGATTCCCCACCCCTCTACATGAGTGGCAGACTCGTCTCTGGTGAACTGGATTTCAATTTGTTTCCCCACTCCTGGTGGGTGACCTGGGTCAGTGGTGGCGAACCTATGGCACGGGTGCCAGAGGTGGCACTCAGAGCCCTCTCTGTGGGCATGCGCAAACAGTGTCCCCCCCCCCCCACACATCTAGGCTGGTCTGGACTGCTGGGCTCAATTATTAGCATTAAACCTAAGACCCAGTTTTGGGGAAGCAGTGTAGGTAACCCTGTTAAGCACTGTTAAATCCCACTGATTTTCATGCGAAGAACTAAAGCACGATCCTTTACCTGGGAGTAAGCTTGGTTGCTGGCAATGGGGCTTGCTTCTGAGTAAACCCTCCTAGGGTCGTGATTCACCCGTTGGAAGAGTTGCACGGTTGCTTCAAAGCAAAGCCACCGACTACCACCAAGCTTACTCCCGAGACATGCACGCCTCAGAGCCAATCGTTTTTCCTAAACTAAAACCTCAGTATTCAGGTTAAATTGCTGTGTTGGCACTTTGCAATAAATAAGTGGGTTTTGGTTTGGTTTTTATACCCCGCTTTTCTCTACCGAAAGGCGTCTCAGAGCACCTTCTCTTCCCCAAAACAGGTACCTTGTGAGGTAGGTGCGGCTGAGAAATTTCTGAGATTGATTAGTCCACGGTCACCCAGAAGGCTTCATGTGGAGGAGTGGGGATTCAGATGAGGGCCGGTTCTGCAGATTAGAGCCTACTGCTCTAACCACTACATCACGCTGCCTCGTGGTGAAATGTGGGGGGAGGCGGGGGAGCCCAATTGCCACTTCCCGGTATTTTCTCTTTCTCTTCCATTTGGCCACGGCTTCACACACATTGGCTCATGTTTCCTGCTTAGCGATGTTGGTGGTCCCTTGGAGGCAGCATATCTTGGCTGCTGCTTTTACAGTCTGACAATTAATAGCCGCTGAGATGGAGGGAGGACGAAGCCCCTTCTCCATATACCCCCTCCCTCCTTCCAGGAGGAGGCTCCACGGGATGGACAACGGTTCTAACCCATCCAGACACTTCCTTTGTTCTTCTTTTGGGTAAAAGCGATCTTAAGAACATAAGAACTGGCCTGCTGGATCAGACCAGAGTCCATCTAGTCCAGCACTCTGCTACTCGCAGTGGCCCACCAGGTGCCTTTGGGAGCTCACATGCAGGAGGTGAAAGCAATGGCCTTCTGCTGCTGCTGCTCTTGAGCACCTGGTCTGCTAAGGCATTTGCAATCGGAGATCAAGGCAGATCAAGACTGGTAGCCATAGATCGACTTCTCCTCCATAAATCTGTCCAAGCCCTTTTTAAAGCCATCCAGTTTAGTGGCCATCACCACCTCCTGTGGCAGCATATTCCAAACACCAATCACATGTTGTGTGAAGAAGTGTTTCCTTTTATTAGTCCTAATTCTTCCCCCCAGCATTTTCAATGGATGCCCTCTGGTTCTAGTATTGTGAGAAAGAGAGAAAAATTTCTCTCTGTCAACATTTTCAACCCCATGCATAATTTTATAGACTTCAATCATATCCCCCCTCAGACGTCTCCTCTCCAAACTAGAGTCCCAAACGCTGCAGCCTCTCCTCATAGGGAAGGTGCTCCAATCCTTCAATCATCCTCGTTGCCCTTCTCTGCACTTTTTCTATCTCTTCAATATCCTTTTTGAGATGTGGCGACCAGAACTGAACACAGTACTCCAAGTGCGGTCGCACCACGGCTTTATATAAGGGCATGATAATCCTTGCTGTTTTATTATCAACTCCTTTCCTAATTATCCCCAGCACAGAGTTTGCAAAAGTCTTCAAAAGGTTGGGAGAATAATTTTATTTCCCCCAGAGCGTCAAGGGAAATGAGAAGGGTGACATTCTTGTGGAAGTTATCAAGATGCCTTTCTTTGCCCCACTGCGTTTGTAGACTTCATCGCCCTATGTGTTCGGATCCCACAGTAGCTGAAACATTCAAACGTGGAGAAAGTAGCTGAAACATCTGAACATGGAGAAAATAGGCGGCTGGAGCCAGATGTGATTTTTCAGAGTTGCAGTTTGATGGACCAATGGTTACCCTTCTGAAAACTCACATGGATCTCACAATGTGACCAATGGCCAAATAAAGTGTTGCAGGTTTTCTAAATGCTACAAAACTTGTAAACTGTTTGCCACAAGCACTAGTGCCGTAGTGCTTTCCACCAGGGGCGGAGCAAGGGGAAACTGCGCCACTGGCACACATGCGCCCTGCACCCCTGCCACGCCCCCGTCTGCCCCGGAACACCCTGGAACGCCCCCGCCACATCCTCGCTGGGGCGCGCACAGTGTGTCAGAACATGTGTCTAGATCAGGGGTAGGGAACCTGCGGCTCGAGAGCCGCATGCGGCTCTTCTGCCCTTGCACTCCGGCTCCATGAGCTGAGCCGCTGGCCCCATCCTTGCCGGGCACACCAACTGCCCACAGCCGGCTGGGCCGCGGGCTTCCCCTCTTGCCCGCCTCATTGGAGCGGGGTGGGTGCTTTCCCGGTGACGGCAGGAGCCGAGCCATTCAGCCCTCATCGCTTGCCCGCCCTGCAGGTAACAGAGACGAAGCGCATCCATATTAGCTAGCCAGAATGGAGTGGAGTAAAAGGTAAAAAAACCCCAATATATACAGTGTTATCTTTATTTTAAATGTCAAAAATTATTTACGGCTCCAAGTGTTTTCTTTTCCCATGGAAAATGGGTCCAAATGGCTCTTTGAGTGTTAAAGGTTCCCTACCCCTGGTCTAGATGAACAAAATCTAAATGACAGCTGGACCCTCCTTCTAGCAGGTGCCGTGTGCAGATTAGAACTGGGTGCACACTTTGTACCGTGTGCAAAACCTGATAAGGTGAGGGCACCTGATTGGTACCACATTTGTATATAGATAGCACAGACAACAGAGTGATGTGTGCCTGAAAACACCTGTGGTCTGGCGAAGCACTTTGTCAGTAGATAGCAATAAATAGAACTGCACTGGTGACTGTGTGTCTGTCAGTTCTTGTCTGCATTGTGTCCTGCAAGGTGGTCTACTCCGAGTAAATCCGCTGCTTCAACACAGTGGTGGTATTCAACCTATTCGCACCTATTTGGTAGAACCAGTAGCTATTTTTTTTGTCTAGTTCAGAGAACTAGCTGTAATCCCACCACTAAGTGGGTAGCAGTGGCGTAGTGGCTAAGAGCAGGTGCACTCTGATCTGGAGGAACCGGGTTTGATTCCCCGCTCTGCCGCTTGAGTTGTGGAGGCTTTTCTGGGGAATTCAGATTAGCCTGTGCACTCCCGCACACGCCAGCTGGGTGACCTAGGGCTAGTCACAGCTTCTCGGAGCTCTCTCAGCCCCACCCACCCCACAGAGTGTTTGTTGTGAGGGGGGAAGGGCAAGGAGATTGTCAGCCCCTTTGAGTCTCCTACAGGAGAGAAAGGGGGGATATAAATCCAAACTCTTCTCTTCTTCTTCTAAGTACTTTCGGAACCGGTTGGTAAATTATTTGAATCCTACCACTGGGCGCGCGCCGGGTGCGTCACGCCCCCCCCCCCCCCCCGGTCTCCTTGGCACTACGCTACTGCTTTCCACATACTTGGGGAAAATACTGTGATTCTATAGCCCATCACGGGACAATTTCCTTCCACACCATCTCTCCTTCCCTCTTGCAGGAATAACTTCCACAACTCGTCAGAAGAAAATTTTTTATTATTTTTTTCCCAAAGAAAAAAAAAAAAAGAGCAATATAAATATTAGAGTATAAAACTTGCGTGTACACATCAACGTCTGTCTATATGGATATAAGAAGGATATAAGCATATATATAATATATAAGTATAGTTCAAGATTAGACACATTGAAAGGACAAGTGTGTTTCAATCCACATACACTGAAGAGCACAGAGCACACATAAAGAAGATACAAAGGAATCAGAAAATACTGATGTCTACAAGTCAGCTACTACTAAGATTAAAAAAAAAACAGAACCGCTACACGTCACTAAGTTTGCAGCACTATTACACTAGTTTCAGGTTGCTGATTAAAGGAAAAGACAACTAAGATTCCTCTACAGTACTTTTGAAAAGGGTCACGTAATAACTACTTTAGTTTCATAAGAAGCCCAGGGTAGGATCCAGCAAGAAGTTCTCCCGGGAAAGCCGCACAGGAGGGAATGGGCGCTGTGCAAGAGAACTTCTCCTGCTCCTTTTGAGAGGCTGGGGCAGGAGAACATGCAACTGGATCGTACTCTTCGTCACTAACTATGTAAACTGTTTCTAGTGCAGTCACCAAACACAGGGAGGGTGACTGGGATCGGTACAAAAATCAGATGCAGACAAAAAAAGTTTCTTCCTGCAGAGCTGGTCCTGGTTTTCTAGACGCAGGGGAGGCAGCAGGGAGGCTAGTGCGCATAATGCTCTGGCAGGGAACACTGCGCAGCCGGCGAGGCTGGGCCACAGTGTTTTGGAAAGCTGTCGGAGGTTCAACCTGAGGTGATCAGAGAAGGCGTGACCGTCTCAGGCAAGCTGCTGATTAGCGGTTTAGGACAAAAATAAAATCGGTCTGGGGCCGCCCCGTGTTCGAAGGAGACGGCTTCTTTGCCTCTGCGGTTCAGCTCGGGTGATATAAGAAGCCGACTGAAGGTGAAGGGAACTTGTGCTGTCTCTGGACGGGAGAGAGTCCTGCGCTCAGTGCTCACAGCAAGCCCTTCTTGAGAGCAGCAGTGGCCTAGTGGTTAAGAGCAGGTGTTCTCTAATCTGGAGGAACCGGGTTTGATTCCCCGCTCTGCCCACCGGAGCTGTGGAGGCCTACCTGGGGAACTCGGATTAGCCTGTGCACTCCCAACACACGCCAGCTGGGTGACCTTGGGCGAGTCACAGTTCTTCTGAGCTCTCTCAGCCCCGCCTACCTCACAGGGTGTTTGTTGTGAGGGGGGAAGGGCAAGGAGTTTGTCAGCCCCTTTGAGTTTCCTTGCAGGAGAGAAAGCGGGGGATATAAATCCAAACTCTTCTTCTTCTTCTTGCCTGTGCTTGGATGTGCACAGAGATGAGAAGAAAACCTGCAGATAACCCAACCTCCTGCCTATGCTAGGCTATTAAATAATGTGGTTAAAGTACCCCAAAACAAGTGGTTTTAATAACACAGGAAAATAACTTCAGTGTGTGTGTATTTCTTTTTTTTTTAATCCAGTAGATTTCGAGAAGCATCCAGGCAGGGTGGAGGCAGAGAGGCCCCGAGGACCTTCGATTCACCAGAACCCTACTGCGGAGTCCCAGCTGACCTCCAGGATGGGTCCCCAGCCCGGCAGTCAGCAAGCATCCCCCAGAACTATTCCCAGCATCCCTTCTCCATGCCTGGACCCTGAACTTTCTCCAGCCAAACGCTGTTTACTTAACATCTAATCGTGAAGGCCCGCAAATCACAGGCATTTCTGAGGTGCGCTGCATAGACATCAGGAACGTGCATACTTGGCCAGTGCTCCAACGCAGGGCGATGCATTTTTGCGACTGAACTCGACTGGCAGACAGACAGACAATGCTCGGGTCGCACCAGGGTCGTGGGCATTTGGCAGCATATTTACATCATGCTGTTTACGGCATGCAATGGCTTCTGTATTCTAGCGTGGGAGGCGTCGGCTGTCCTACCTGTACATGAGAGGTGAGTGTTCGACATGCAACTCGATGTGCGGAAAGATGTGAAGCATTCCAAATTTTTTTTTGTTTCATTCTCTGCTGGGCTACGGGAACCCGTTTGCGGACGGAAGTCATCTGCCTGTGGAACTCACGGGAGCTATTTCAGTGCATTAAGAAACAGCAGCTCACTATACTCACAAGCGGCCCACTACTTTCTCTAACTCTTATGCCGGAAAACATTTACTGTACACATAAATATTTATGACCAAAATGAAGATGAGATGTCTGTTTAGAGGCCTCGGTACTCAATCAATAAGGGCAGGGGGGCTCTGTGGGCCCCTCTGCCCTAGGAAGGCTCCCCACGGCAAGGTGAATGTGCTCCCTGCTTCTCAGAGATATCGATGGCGGTTTCATTTTTTAGGCCATTGCTGGTTAAACTTAAAACAAAAGACAAATGTTCACAACGCACCGGAATTTCATTCCCTTCTAATAATGCAGGACGAACAGTTGTTTCTTTTAAATCAACAGGTTTAACAGGAACTAAAGCACTCCCTATCAACTTCATAACAAGGATTCCAGTTGCTAATTCTCGGGGGGGAGAAATCAGTCATCAAAATCAGAGGATGTGCTTCAACGTGGGGAAAAACGCCTAAATACAGATCCCTGTCGAGAAGAATTATTTACAAAGGACAGAGCCCACCCTAAGCCTTGTAGGTGTCTGGAGCAAACCAACAGTAAAGAAAATCTGAACACGGATGGGGCACCCTCGCATCTCTCTCGTGAGTACGTCGTGACCCACGAGACGCGTCTTGCTTCGTTTCCAAATTCTTTGACATCATGAGGACTACGGGTAGGTGACCTACGCTTAGCCCTGACGACGGGACCACAACATACATTCTCAGTGTTCTTTACTTTTTCTAAAAAAAATATTATCCACAAATTCACATTCATCCTCCATCCTAGACTATGAATTGGGGGAGTGATGGACGGTTTTGCCCTCCAGGTCTAAGGTGGCGCGGGTCTCCTCTTGTGCGTGCCTCCTACTTCTTCTCTTTCTTCCCCGACTTCTTTTTGTTTCCCCCTCCGGAGGCTGCCGGCTTCCACGCCGCGCTGCCAGCGGCATTTGAGAGAGGCGTGGCTGGGGCCGCTGCCGGGGATAGTACACGCGATTTGTCTGTAGTCAGGACGTGCTGCAAGGCGTGAACTGGGGGTATTACCGCATCTGGTGCGAGGAGGTCCATCAGCAGTCGTGCGGCGCAGTGGCTCCTCCTCCCAGAGTCGAATTGCCATCTGGATTGGCGGCGGCTGCGGCAGCAGCTTCTGCAGGAGACAGGAGGCAAAACCAAGGACGTTTACAAATGTGGTCTTCAACATAAGCTTAGCGAGATGACATTTATGTCACTGCGATATCTTCTTCTGATGTAATGCCATTTTTCTACCTTACATCTGCATTCTGGATTATGTCTAACATTCTGTGCTTGTTTCTGTAATCCTAGTCTTATTACATTGTTTATTAGACCTCTCATTTTATCAATCACATCCATTTATGCTTGTAATTCTCCCTGACTCTTTATGAGAAAGGGGGACTATAAACACAGTTAAATAAATTAACGTTAGAAGTTTGATATCTGTAATCTAAGAAGAGTCCTTTGCACATGCCCCTTCCCCCAAGACTTGTGGAGGGCTTAGAACAGGAGTGTCCAACTCTGGCGCCCCAGGTGTTTATTGACTTAAATTCCCATCAGCCCCTGCCAGAAAGGCCAATTGGGAATTGTAGTCCATGATCATCTGGGGCGCCAGAGTTGGACACCCCTGGCTTGGAAGATCATAGTAGGGGCATTCATTCAGGCATTTTAAAATGCTGGGTAGGTTACATGAGATCAGTGGTTTGTATTTTCTACAATGTGCATGAAATATGCAGCAAGTTTGCCTTAACTCCCAGAAGACCCCACTCCTGCACTCGACTAGATCTGGCTGGCAAAACAAGGGAGGGATATGGCCCCTCTCCTGGCATGCGTATTCTGTTCCTTGGATTCCCCAAGCATGCAAGAGGCACAGTTGATTTCATTTGCAGACGGGTGTCCAGAAGTAACCTTGGAAGGTCTAAAAAAGCAGACATACAGATCCTTTTCAACCATTCTGTTCCTTCACAGGCCCACAGTTAAGGCTGATATGTGCATCCCTTTCAACATCGAGGCCCCTGTTGTCCCTCCTTTGGGGGAATTTTAAATTACGGGACGCCATCTGTATTTTTATCTACATTTTACTGTATTTAATGGAAAGGTTAAAATTTGAGCGCTGCTTTTAAATTGAGGACCAGTACTATAAGTACGGAATTATTATGGTTTATTGTTTGTAGTTCTGTTGTGAACCGCCCTGAGCCCTCCGGGGGAGGGCGGTATATAAACTGAATAAATAAACAAACAAATAAATATACATACACAGGAGGGCTCTACCCTCCCCTCCCGTACTAGCAGTGGTATTTCAATAGCACATTAACAGATGTAGCTACAGCAAAGATAAACACTGTATTTTCTTTTTTAAAAAGACTGAAGTAACATTTCTATAGAACTGCTAAGACAGTCCCATACCTGTTTCCCTGTCTTCCAGCTTCCTGAAGTTAAACAGACACACAAACCTGGGCACGTGACTTTTTTATCTTGCCCATCCATTCCGATCCTACCTTTCTTCTAAGGAGCTCAGCATGGGGGACATGGTTTTCCCCCTTCTTATCCTCACACCAACCTCGTGAGGTGGGCCTTGCCTCCCAAGTCCCACTCCGATCCAGTTCCTCACCTCTGTACCACGTTTGACTGAAGTGTCTCTAAAGATTCCGTAGAAGAGTATAGGAAGGGGTCCCCATCTTTCCCCCTGCTTGTGGTGGGCGTGGCTCTGATCCCCTATCAGAAAGAGAGGGCGGAGCCCAGGAAGACTGGGGAGGCACAAGATCATGAAACCACCCCGGGGAAGAGGGCAAACATTTGAGATCGTGTGGGGGAGCCATGAAGGATAAAGACTCCTCTTTTCTAGTCTGCTGAGTGTCCTTTCTGCATTCTGACCCTATCCTCTCCCCAGACCAATCCATCCAAATTCAGTTTGAATGTTATCTCCCACCACCACCAAAAGGGAAAGAACGCTGCTGAGATATAATGTCACTTCCTGTTTGTTTCTGTGTTCTATTCCAGTGATGGCGAACCTTTTTAAGGCCGAGTGCCCAAATTGCAACCCAAACCCCACTTATTTATCGCAAAGTGCCAACCCGGCAATTTAACCTGAATGCTGAGGTTTTAGTTTAGAAAGAAAGGTTGGCTCCCTCTTCCTCCACCCCACCCGCTTGAGCAGGGGCCAGCCTGCTCTAACCTCCAGCAAGTCCCATGCGCACCGCTCTGTGCCTCTCTAGCATCTCTGCCTCCTCTGCGCCCCCCACCCCTCGGGCAGAAGCCACCCGGACCACAGGCACCAAGCCAGCTGAGTCCTCCCTGCTCACCATGGTGCACGCATGTCGTGCTCAGTGGCCCAGGGCAGCCTAGATGTGTGTGTGTGTGTGTGTGGGGGGGTGATTTTCCGCCCCCCACATGACGAACTCTGTGTGCGCTTGCCCACAGAGAGGGCTCTGAGTGCCACCTCTGGCACCCGTGCCATAGGTTCACCATCACTGTTCTATTCAGATATTAAATACAAAGAAACCAGCAACTCCCAGTTTTTTTAAATGCAAAATAATTACATTCTGTTGAAAATACAAATACCAACTCTGAATCCCCTCTGTCCTTTAGTCCTCTACAGCTCTTCTGTATTCCAAGTTTTTTTTTTTAAAAAAAAGAGGTTTCAGGTTTAAGCCTGCCTGAGCATTCTTCTTCAATCCTTTATCTCTAATCCCAGATATCTGGGGAGGTGAGGACACGAGATTATTTGTATGTAAACTGCGTTTTGCACATGGTCAGACACATGTACTGCTTTAAACAGTCAAGTTGCACCAAAATGGATCAGAATGAATGCTAAATCCTGACACCAGGCTGAGGAAAACTCTTGTTTATTTTTCTGGCCCACGTCCATAGGTGCACCACCTGCGCTTTTCAGGCAAATTCCTACTGCAAACTCCAAAATTTTCTGTGGTTCTCACTTGTCACTGCTGCCACCAAAAATCAGAGAAACAAACAAGGCAGCAGCAGAGAGAAAAGCTAACAGGACAGAGCAGACTTACTTTACTGTACTTTATTTAACCTTCTGTTCCGCCTTAACCTGGCCCGAGGCTGGGCGCAGGGTGGCTACATGATACATTTTAATAAAAAATTCCAGCTGAATATAATTAAAATCACAACTTGACAAACAATTAAAAAAACCAACTTTGGCATCACTTCACTCACCAACGGGAGGGATGGCAAAATAATAAGACCAAAACCCAAAACTCTCCCACCTCCTAATCTTGATCCATTCAATATAAAGAAGAAGGAAGGAGCGGGGAGAAAGCAAGGGAAAGGGAGGCCGGGAAAAGAAGAAGAAGAAGAAGAAGAAGAAGAAGAAGAAGAAGAGGAAGAAGAGGAGGAGGAGTTTGGACTTATATCCCCCCTTTCTCTCCTGCAGGAGACTCAAAGGGGCTTGCAATCTCCTTGCCCTTCCCCCCTCACAACAAACACCCTGTGAGGTAGGTGGGGCTGAGAGAGCTCTGAGAAGCTGTGACTAGCCCAAGGTCACCCAGCTGGCATGTGTGGGAGTGTACTGGCTAATCTGAATTCCCCAGGTGGCAGAGCTGGGAATCAAACCCGGTTCCTCCAGATTAGATACACGAGCTCTTAACCTCCTACGCCACTGCTGCTTAGGGAAGGGGATGGAGGAAGGAGAGGCCGAAGGACCGGAGGAACATCTCCACCTTACAGGCCCTGTGGAACTTCACCACATCTTGCAGGGTCCTGACCTTGGACAGCAGAGAGGTCTCAAAATGCCCTGGTTGAGGCTAGCTGGACATCCCTTGGGCTGGAGACGTCCAGGAAGTTGCTTCTGGAAGAAAGCGACATTCTCTGCGGGTGGTATTGGGAGATGCGGTCCCATAGATACAAGGGCCCCAGACCACTCAGGGTTTTAAAGCTTAATATCTAAACCTTGAATTTGATCCAGAATTCGACCGGTAACCAGTGTAGCTGGAAAAGCACGGGAGAGATTACGATCTCATAGAGGGCCCTGTAAGGATCCTGGCCACTGCATCCTGGACCAGTTGCGGTTTCCAGAGCAACTTGAAGGGAAGCCCAGTGTAGAGCGAACTGCAGTAATCCAGTCTTGAGGTGACTGTTGCATGGATCACTGTGGCTAGGTCAGGATGGGATAAGCAGGGAACGAGAAGGGATTTAGTCAAGAAGGGGCTATCTGTCTGACTCTGCTCCAGCCATCTTGCGGCTTCCTCTCATCCAGTCCTTTCCAGACAATCTGGACTGTTTGCACTGCAAAACTTCCTCTTATATTGCCCAGATATAGGGCAAGAGATGTCTTTTTTAAAGTGGAAGCTGAGAATTCAGGGGTGCGTCTGCATCTTCCTGAACCTAAGAGCGCAAATTTTATCCCAGCCACTGTGTAAAGGTCACCCAACCATGAGGCATGACCAATCTGCTGAATCACAATATTGAAGAAGAAGAAGAGTTTGGATTTATGTCCCACCTTTCTCTCCTATAAGGAGACTCAAGGTGGCTTGCAAGTTCCTTTCCCTTCCTCTCCTTGTGAGGTAGGTGGGGCTGATAGAGTTCCGAAAAACTGTGACTAGCCCAAGGGCACCCAGCAGCAATGTAGGAGTACAAAAGCACAGATTCAAGTTCACTAGATAAGCCTCTGCCACTGAGGTGGAGGAATGGGGAATCGAACTCGGTTCTCCAGATTAGAGTCTATCCCTGTGGTGGCGAACCTTTGGGACTCCAGATGTTATGGACTACAATTCCCATCAGCCCCATGCTGGCAGGGGCTGATGGGAATTGTAGTCCATAACATCTGGAGCCCCAAAGGTTCACCACCACTGGTCTATCCACTCTTAACCACTACACCACACTGACTCTCACTATGCCACTCTGCCAAGATGCCCACACATGGCAAGACTCCCTGATGGGCCAGCAAAGGTGAAGAGAAAGAAGAAGGTGTAACTATGGGTGCTTTCACACATGCCAAATAATGCACACGCAATCTACTTTCAACGTGCTTTAACGATCATTTGCAAGTGGATGTTGCTGTTTCACACAGTAAACTCTGGTTGCACTGAAAAGTACATTATTCCGCCTGTGTGAAAGCACAAGCATCGTGCATGCTTGCTGCTAAGAACATAAGAACAAGCCAGCTGGATCAGGCCAGAGTCCATCTAGTCCAGCTCTCTGCTACTCGCAGTGGCCCACCAGGTGCCTTTGGGAGCTCACGTGCAGGATGTGAAAGCAATGGCCTTCTGCGGCTGTTTCTCCCGAGCACCTGGACTGTTAAGGCATTTGCAATCCAGATCAAAGAGGATCAAGATTGGTAGCCATAAATCGACTTCTCCTTCATAAATCTGTCCAAGCCCCTTTTAAAGCTATCCAGGTGAGTGGCCATCATCACCTCCTGTGGCAGCATATTCCAAACACCAATCACACGTTGTGTGAAGAAGTGTTTCCTTTTATTAGTCCTAATTCTTCCCCCCAGCATTTTCAATGAATGCCCCCTGGTTCGAGTATTGTGAGGAAGAGAGAAAAATTTCTCTCTGTCAACATTTTCTACCCCATGCATAATTTTGTAGACTTCAATCATATCCCCCCTCAGCCGCCTCCTCTCCAAACTAAAGAGTCCCAAACGCTGCAGCCTCTCCTCGTAAGGAAGGTGCTCCAGTCCCTCAATCATCCTCATTGCCCTTCTCTGCACTTTTTCTATCTCTTCAATATCCTTTTTGAGATGTGGTGACCAGAACTGAACACAGCACTCCAAGTGCTCGCGCATATTCCGTAATTTACAAAGCCACAGCTGTATTTTTTAAGCATGCTGGTGTCCTGCCACTTCCTTGGTAACCTTAGCTCAAAATGAACCCAAAAGATGTTGGCAAAAAAGCAGGTGGGGTTTGAGCACCCCTTCTTGGCCTCCCGTCTCCACTACGAATTCAGGGAGTTACCCTTTTTTCCGCAAGCTATTATTCCTCCATCCTCAGATTTTCTGCCACTTGCACTTTTGGCAATATGTGGGTGATCGGGGCATCCCTTGTGACATTATTTTCCAGGATTAACACAGATAATGTTCCCGTTGCTTACTTTCATACTTGAAATGTGATATAAACAGGCGCAGCTTTATTGTGACCCTTTCAATGCTTGGATCCATCTACTTACTAAAAGGAGATTAATGCAGGGAGGCAGATGGAGACCACAGAAGCCCCGAAGGGAACTCAGACAAGACTGGTGAAACCGGGATGAGACGTTAAAATCTCCTGTCTACGGGGATCAGTAAAGAAAGCAGATCTCACACTTTCCCTCTTTCTCAGTGTGTTTTGGGAAAAGCAGGCTGTACCCTCCTCTGACCCTCCAACCAGAGCCTTCTGCGTCAACCTGTGGACAAAATTACCCCAAATACGGCAGTATGTTCTGGGATTCTGCAAGCACCTTTCGAGTTGCGGTAATAGGAATCTAGCCCTAGGTCAGTGATGGCGAACCTATGGCACGGGTGCCAGAGATGACACTCGGAGCCCTCTCTGTGGGCACGTGTACACAGAGTTTGTCATGTGGGGGGTGGAAAATCACCCCTACACACACACACACATCTAGGCTGGCCTGGGCCACTGAGCATGATGTGCACACACCGCAGTGAGCAGGGAGGACTCGGCTGGCAGGCCTGGTGCCTCTGCTTCAGGTGACTGCTGCCCGAGGGGGGGGGGCGCGCAGAGGAGGCAGAGATGCTAGAGAGGCACAGAGCGGTGTGCACGGGACTTGCTGGAGGCTACAGCAGGCTGGCCCCTGCTTGAGCGGGTGGGGCGGAGGAAGAGGGAGCCAACCGGTTTTTTCTAAACGAAAACCTCAGCATTCAGGTTAAATTGCCGGGGTGGCACTTTGCGATAAATAAGTGGGGTTTGGGTTGCAATTTGGGCACTCGGTCTCAAAAAGGTTCGCCGTCACTGCCTTAGGTGTTTCCTTGATATTGCTTCTCCTTCCCAAAAAAGGGCTTGGTCTGATAGGGGTACAGTGGCAGGATGCACCAGCTGAATGCTTTTCAGGGTTGGAACTCTTTCCAACGGGGGAAAAAAAAAGAACACTGTTCCTTGCAAAGATAGCCATCTGCCTCTTCGTGCTAAAAAGAAAATCAGTTTCCGCACACCACCGAAGTGAACATCCATCAAGTATTTCAAGCAACTGCCAAAGTTCTTGGCAACAGTTTATTATGCATTAAGGGGAATTCCATCCTTCGACAGACCTTCAATATTAATGTTTTCTAGAGAGTAGATGCTTCAGAACTATGACTTCCATGTTTTAGGCTAGAAAGCAAAACATTCTCCCCAGGAAATGGAACTGGTCTGCTGAAGAGAATATCTTTCTTAGGCTCATTCCGCGCATGCAGAATAATGCACTTTCAAACTGCTTTCAGTGGTCTTTGAAGCTGTGCGGAATAGCAAAATCCACTTGCAAACAGTTGTGAAAGTGGTTTGAAAACGCATTATTTTGCGTGTGCAGAAGGGGTCGCGTGAGGCATGAGGTAAGGGGTTACATCCTCTTTCACAACCGATCCCCCCCACACAGTGTTCTAACAGGTAGCTCACCTTTTCTGATCACTATCCCCAGTACTTCCCCCGATTCTTTTGTAAAAGTCTCTCTTGACTAGTTGTATTTCATTTATGACAAATGAAATACAAAACTTTAGCAGCCACCGGTGTAGGAGGGAGAAAACACAGAAAGGGATGGATCCCACCCCTAAAGGTAGCGCTGTCAGCCTTCAGGTGATTCCCCACTATTACAACTGATGTCAAGACAACTAAAGATCCGTTCCCCTGGGAAATATGGATGCTTTTCAGGATGGACCCTATGACATTATACCATGCTGAGGACCCACCACTCCAAACCCCACCCTCCCCAGACTCCATACCCAAAATCTGCATGTACTTCTTAAGCCAGAGTTGGAAACCCTATTTAAAGGTAATACAAGACTCCCGGGCCCTTCATCTGCAGAGAATGGACTAATTCCACTTTTTAACCGGAGAGGAGAGAGACGATTCTTGCTTAGCACATAAAGGGCTGTCATGCCTAGTGTTATAGCCTTAGATTTGGTTCTTCTGCCAAAAAAAAAAAATAGAGGCAATTTCCTCGTCAGAGACTTCTTGAAAGGGGAATTGCTCACGTCTTTCTGGACCAGAGGTTCTCAACCTGGGGGTCGGGACCCCTTTGAGGGTTGAACGACCCTTTCGCAGCGGTCACCTAAGTCTCTCTGCATCAGTGTTCTCCATCTATAAAATGGATAAATGTTAGTGTTGGGGGTCAACACAACATGAGGAACTGTATTAAAGGGTCGTGGCATTAGGAAGGTTGAGAACCACTGCCTAAGACTCTCTGCATCAGTGTTCTCCATCTGTAAAATGGATAAATGTTAGTGTTGGGGGTCAACACAACATGAGGAACTGTATTAAAGGGTCGTGGCATTAGGAAGGTTGAGAACCACTGCCTAAGACTCTCTGCATCAGTGTTCTCCATCTGTAAAATGGATAAATGTTAGTGTTGGGGGTCAACACAACATGAGGAACTGTATTAAAGGGTTGCGGCATTAGGAAGGTTGAGAACCACTGCCTAAGACTCTCTGCATCAGTGTTCTCCATCTGTGAAATGGATACATGTTAGCGTTGGGGGTCAACACAACATGAGGAACTGTATTAAAGGGTTGCGGCATTAGGAAGGTTGAGAACCACTGTTCTGGACACCAAACTGAATATCTCTACTCATTTGCTGAGAAATGTAGCAAACAGCAAAAGTTTTGAAGATCACCTACTTCACCATGCCAGAACTTTACTTCTGCAGCGTGCTTTTACAGCTGGGATTTTGAGTCCTGTAAAGTAACAATAAAATTTCCGAGCGTCGACCAAGTATTCCCTACCCAAGTATGCAAAACTAGATTCCAAGTCTGCTCATCTAATTTTAGAAATGATGCACTGTTTCCATTTGTTTCCCAACTGCATTCCGACCTGCCAATTTTGCCTGGAGATTTGTCTCTTGCGTGAATGAAATGCTGTGAAAAAGTCAAGTTTTCTGCCCTGGGAGAAATGCTAGCATTCAGGAGCCCATGGTAACGGAACAGAAACATCTGCGTGGAGCCAAGGAAGATCAGCGTTAAGAGTTGCAGCTAAGCCGTGCACAATTAAGACACACATTTCCAATTGTAAACATTTCAAATAGAAATGAGTTTCGAGAGGAGTTTTGGTGCCTTGATTACCAAGATCTGAATGCTGATCTCCTTCACTTAGGCTCATTCTGCACACGTGGAATAATGCACTTTCAAACTACTTTCAGTGCTCTTTGAAGCTGTGCGGAATAGCAAAATCCACTTGCAAACAGTTGTGAAAGTGGTCTGAAAACACATTATTTTGCGTGTGCGGAAGGGGCCTTACACAGCTCATGTGACACAGTCAGGAATGGCTCCAAAATGTTGCAGCCTGGTTCACACAACCGCACATTGCAGCCTGGTTCACACAACCCAACATCGCAGCCTGGTTCACACAACCACACTGCAAAGCAACCAACAAGATCTGTTTCATGTACTGTATCTAGCCAGAGTTGTGGTAGCTTCTTAAAATCGCAACCCACCTAAGGCGGTTCTAAGGGACAAGTGTGAGTCAGAAAGCCTACCCCCCCCCCCCCCCCGGTCATCGTGGTTCTGGCAATCTTCCCCATGCCACTGTAATTTCATTTGTGACTTTGTGGGGCAGCGATAATGATATTTTACAGATCCCATGCGGTCCCATAGAAGAGCTTCCTGGCAAACTGTACCCAAAGAGAGCAGTGGTGTAAGAGGTTAAGAGCTCGTGTATCTAATCTGGAGGAACCGGGTTTGATTCCCAGCTCTTCCACCTGAGCTGTGGAGGCTTATCTGGGGAATTCAGACTAGCCTGTGCACTCCCACACACGCCAGCTGGGTGACCTTGGGCTAGTCACAGCTTCTCGGAGCTCTCTTGGCCCCACCTACCT
The DNA here is from genome assembly GCF_021028975.2 of Sphaerodactylus townsendi. Taxonomy (NCBI): domain Eukaryota; kingdom Metazoa; phylum Chordata; class Lepidosauria; order Squamata; family Sphaerodactylidae; genus Sphaerodactylus; species Sphaerodactylus townsendi. The sequence continues at coordinate 35,920,909 of NC_059438.1, forward strand.
CACAGGGTGTTTGTTGTGAGGGGGGAAGGGCAAGGAGATTGTAAGCCCCTTTGAGTCTCCTGCAGGAGAGAAAGGGGGATATAAATCCAAACTCTTCTTCTTCTTCAAAGCACAACACCTATGAAACTGACATGGAAATAGACAGAAGAAGAGACCCAGTGAGTGCGCTTTCAGTCTCCAGTGCAAAGTCCCTGCTGATTGGTCAGTTGCAAGCGAAGCACTGGAGACCCCTTGCCGCTGATGGCTTTTCTCAGTCCTGGATTTATCCACGGAGTTTTAGAAGCTCCAATGGGAAAGATCTGCACAGTTTAATTATATTTTCTGTAGTGCTAATCCACCAGCTGACTTGCTCATTTCTTAGCTCTATTGTCTCTCAAGGACAGTTTCGTTTTTTAAAAAAAGAAGATGTTCCAAGATAACATGCCGCTTTTAATCCAGGCTATAATATTTGTACCACTTCATTGGCGCAGCATTCGTGAGGATCTGCCCAGGAGTGCACAGAAACCTTTAAAGGAGTTTGCAAACATTTAGTGCGCAACCCCTCCTCTCAGAGGCAACTCCCCCCCCCACCCCCAGGAGCTGCTTCAGGCTGGAAAAGAGAGTCAGTGGAGGCTGGACCCAAACTGGGTCTGTGTAGCTCAGTTATGGCGAACCTTTCCGAGACCGAGTGCCCAAACTGCAACCCAAAACCCACTTATTTATTGCAAAGTGCCAACACGGCAATTTAACCTGAATACTGAGGTTTTAGTTTAGGAAAAACGATTGGCTCTGAGACGTGTGTTACTCAGGAGTAAGCTTGGTGGTAGTCGGTGGCTTTGCTTTGAAGCAACCTTGCATCTCTTCCAACGGGTGAATCATGACCCTAGGAGGGTTTACTCAGAAGCAAACCCCATTGCCAGCAACCAAGCTTACTCCCAGGTAAAGGATTGCGCTTTTGTTCTTTGCATGAAAATCAGTGGGGTTTAACAGCGCTTAACAGGGTTGCCTACACTGCTTTCCCAAAACCTGGTCTTAGGTTTAATGCTAATAATCAAGCTCAGCAGCCCAGGCCAGCCTAGATGTGGGGGGGCACTCTGTTTGCGCGTGCCCACAGAAAGGGCTCTGAGTGCCACCTCTGGCACCCAAACCATAGGTTCGCCACCACTGGTGTAGCTCTTTAGAACTGTGTTCCCAACAGGAATCTGCAGCAGCAGCCATATGGGAGCAAGTCTCTGTGGAGAGCACATAAGAAACATATAACGTAGTATGGGCCTTGACAACTGATTCTGTGGCAAATAAGAGGGAACTACCTAGGTCCGTGGTGGCAAACCTTTGGCACTCCAGATGTTATGGACTACAATTCCCACCAGCCCCTGCCAATTGGCCATGCTGGCAGGGGCTGATGGGAATTGTAGTCAATAACATCTGGAGTGCCAAAGGTTCGCCACCACGGACCTAGGTTGTTCCTAGCATTGGCAAAAACACAAGGTGGGGAGGAGGCACGGATTTCTCCAGGGTTCTCCCCAAAATAGGCCAGGTAGAAATCTCACTGGTCACTGCTAATGGGGCAAAATGGACACCAGGAGGCTGGCTGGAACTGCCATATAACTGTGGCTGCCCATCACTTTTTAAAATACATTAACAGTAGAGCTGGAAAACAAACAGTTAATGTCTCATGGTTATTCAGCCCTCAGACAAATCTCCAGCTATCTCCAAACCGGCTTAAAAAAAAGTACTCGTTCTTTGTTCTCAGCAAAATCCCTTTTCTCACCCACATTTTTGGAAACAAAAGGCAGGCTTGAATGAATGAGACGCTCAATAAAGGGGTGGGGAAAACCTGTTCAATTTAAATAGAAAATATAAGTTCCTGGTTGGGAGGGGTGTGCTCTTGGAACTCCAATGTCAAGCGTCCGGTATGGAATAGACCAGGGGCGTCCAACTCTGGAACTTCAGTTGTTCATGGACTACAGTTCCGATCAGCCCCTGCTGGCATGGCCAATCCACAGGGAAATCCTCTCCGACAAGCCCCTCATAAGCTTAAAATTCTTGTTCCGACCCCATTAACTTCAGTGAGGTTTGTCTGTGTCAGGGGTGTCCAACTCTGGTGCTTCAGATGTTCATGGACTACAGTTCCCATCAGTCCCTGCTGGCATGGCCAATCCACAGGGAAATCCTCTCTTACAAGCCCCTCATAAGCTTAAAATTCTTGTTCCGATCCCATTAACTTCAGTGAGGTTTGTCTGGGTCAGGGGTGTCCAACTCTGGTGCTTCAGTTGTTCATGGACTACAGTTCCCATCAGCCCCTGCTGGCATGGCCAATCCACCGGGAAATCCTCTCCTACAAGCCCCTCATAAGCTTAAAATTCTTGTTCCGATCCCATTAACTTCAGTGAGGTTTGTCTGGGTCAGGGGTGTCCAACTCTGGCGCTTCAGATGTTCATGGACTACAATTCCCATCCGCCCCTGCCAATTGGCCATGCCAGCAGGGGGTGATGGGAATTGTAGTTCATGAATATCCGAAGCCCCAGAGTTGGACACCCCTGGAATAGGCATACTATTAAACGCATAATCCAGGCAAAGTTAAGTACTTTTAAGCCCAGCTGATTTCAGCGGGGGAGACGTACAATGCAATTCCAAGCAGTTATGGTAGCTGGAAAGTACTGTCCAGCCCAGCTGACTTATAGCAACTGTATAGGTTTTCAAGGCAAGAGATGAGCTGAGGTGGTTTGTCATTGCCTGCCTTTGGGCAGCAACTTTGGCCTTTCTTGGTGGTCCTCCATCCAACTACTGCCTCAGGCCAACCCCACTTAGCTTCCAAGATCTGAGGAGTTCAGGCTCGCTTGGGCCATAAGCAGTTACACCCTTCTGAATCAATTGAAGGAAATGGGCTTGGAAGGGTATTATGCTGCTTAGGAATGCATAGCTACGCTCAGGCTCCGCTCTCCTTTGGAAATGAACAAAGGTTAAAGGGATTAAGTGGCGCACAACTGTGCCCACAGATCATAATGAGTTTCCCAGTTGGAGCCTTCAGGTGGAGTCTGCAAATCTCATTGTGGGGCCTTCCAGATTACGCACCACCCATAAAAATCCTGACCTGATGGGGAAGGGAGGGGGGGGGAACACAAGAGCAAAGAGGGATCCGACGTGCTCCCACGTCTCTGGCGCTTTCCCGACACGCTGCCTGCCCAAGTCCAGGCAGACTTTAAGTCTGTGCCACCCCAAACAGAAGTCTGTTTTCTTCGCTGCCTGTTCTCCACTGCGTGACCTACCAACCCATTTCTACGCTATGATGCGACTGAGGAAATGGATCCAACTGAGCTGTCCATAGAGAGCATTACTGGCCCTTTGGGGTGGGTGGGTGGAGGGCTTGAACCTAAATCTGTGGCATAGCAGGTAGAGGCGACACCACATCTGGCACAGGAGGTGTTGGAGGAAGTTTCGGCCTCCATTTCCCCACCTTTCACTAGATTCCATGAGGCCACTGAACACAACAAGAGGTGGCTTCAAAGGCAGCTCAACTGATGTGAGATCCACAGTAACCCACTCTTACTTAAGGGAAGACCAAGGTCTTCCCAGTCCTTCAGCAGAGAGCCTCACTGAAAATTATCCACCACTCAGCTGTGGCCATATGCAACATCTACAGAACATACAGTCCCTCAAGGTTATTTATTTATTTCATCTACACCCTGCCTTTGTCTCAAATGGCGTGCCAAAGGAGCTTACATTATTCTCCTCATCTCAGTTTTCTCCTCACGACAACCCTGTGGAGGAGGAGGGGCAGAGAGCACAGCGTGGCTGGCTCAAGATCACCCAGCTAGTTGGTGGGAATTCAGACCTGGTCATCCCAGATCCTGGTTCAACCCACCTCAAATTCCCCCAAGCTGTGAATTACTATCAAGATCCAACAAGCTGGTTTCAAGTCATGGTCAGTTATAGATATGGGCCAGTTTGAGGTATTTTTGTGCTCAGGCCAAAAATCTCAAGGCCACCCTTCCCTCAAGAATGGGCACAATGGCCTTGGAGGTTCACCCAGACCAGGATTGTCCAACTCCGGTGCTTCAGATGTTCATGGACTACAATTCCCATCAGCCAACAGCAGGGGCTGATGGGATTTGCAGTCCATGAACATCTGAAGCGCCAGAGTTGGACACCCCTGACACAGACAAACCTCACTGAAGTTAATGGAATTGGAGCAAGAATTTTAAGCTTATGAGGGGCTTGTAAGAGAGGATTTCCCTGTGGATTGGCCATGCCAGCAGGGGCTGATGGGAACTGTAGTCCATGAACAACTGAAGTTCCAGAGTTGGACGAAAGTTAATGGAATTGGAGCAAGAATGTAAAGCTTCGGGGGGCTTGTGGAAGAGGATTTCCCTGTGGATTGCTCCTCATCCCAATTCAGAACTGTTTGTCTGCTTGGTTCCCTTTAAAGGTCTCCCAGATTTACTGCCTGAGGTGGTAACCACATCTGTTTCTACGGAGGAGGATATTTCCAAATTATTAAACCTCTGCAATTCAGTCACATCCAGCCTGCCTTAAGAAATATGAGGGCCAGACCGAACGTTACTGTAAATGATGGTCTTTTTTCACAGTGGAGTTTCTTTTTCAGAAAGGAAAACTACCTTCAGCAGGATGGAGTGATGATGGCCACTAACCTGGATAGCTTTAAAAGGGGGTTGGACAGATTTATGGAGGAGAAGTCGATCTATGGCTCCCAATCTTGATCCTCCTCGATCTGAGATTGCAAATGCCTTAGCAGACCAGGTGCTCGGGAGCAGCAGCAGCAGCAGAAGGCCATTGCTTTCACCTCTTGCAGGTGAGCTCCCAAAGGCACCTGGTGGGCCACTGTGAGTAGCAGAGAGCTGGACTAGATGGACTCTGATCTGATCCAGCTGGGTTGTTCTTATGTTCTGGAATTGTGACAAGGAGACAAGAAAAGCGCTTCTTTCCTTGCCAGTCCTTTGCTCCAAATGCCACCCTTTCCCACAACAAAAAAGATACTGGTTCATCCCTCCGCACACATTCGCATCTCTTGTCTCTCATGGGGAGAAAAGCAAGATGGAGGATGATTTTGTCGTTTAGCCTTGAGTCATCTTTCCAGGGCTAAACAACGGCAACACTTTCATGGTAACAATCCCTTTCACGGTAAACCTCAGAAGCTGAAATCTGATTTTTTTTGCCCGTTGTGGACCCTGGCAGACAGGAGACGAGGAAATCCAGGAGAAGAGGTCTGCACTACAGATGAGGCAAAATCCACAAAAAAACAACAACCACAGTGCAGTAGGAAGAATGTTTTTTTTAAAAAATTCAGTTATACTGCCTCTACACATTTTTTTTCTTTCCACTGCAGGAGGCGAAGAAAACAAATCTCAGATTACACACATAAACACACTCCTGTTTCGGCTTCCCTCACAAAAACAGCTCGTATCTGACTGAGTCCAGAATACTTAGGGGTTTAGCACTGGTGGGGCAGCCACACAGCCTCTATTGACCGTTGCCTGTGCACAGGACTTTATTTAACAGCAGGGAGTACAATTCAGGAAGACCTGCGAGGGCTGGCGGACAGGTGGTGTCTAAAAATCCCTGCAAGAGCATTCCTCTGCTCCCATTTTATCGGAGACTTGCATTCTAGCAGACACATGAAAGCCACATTCCCGCCGCCTCTGCAACCTTGGCATATGGGCACAGATTCTCTTTCGATCCTATTTTTTGAAACACAAAAGAAACGTACAAAATATTTTTTTTCCGGGGTTGTAGAATTAAGCCCCTTTGCGTTGCTCATTTTCCATGGGTGCTTTAACTCCGCGCTGCGCCGTGTTGCTCCAGCTGCCTGTCGTAAGCCCAGAAGACCTCTCTCTTTGATCTCTCAAAAGCACTGCCTTTAAAAACCCTCTGAAGAGGCTCCCGGGCTTTTCAAAGCTGCGACGTAATCAGACCATCAGCATTTCATTGCCTTACAAAGCTCTTTGACCATCTGGGGCTGTCGGCTGGAAGACACTGAAAAATGATGCTGGCAAACCAAAAGAATGTGTTAATTATCCCTCTCATCTGAATAATGGCAAAATCTACAGGAAGGCCCTGAGGCCTATGGGGGTCCACATAAGCCAGTGGTGGCGAACCTACGCCATGGGTGCCAGAGGTGGCACTCAGAGCCCTCTCTGTGGGCACGTGCAAACAGAGTGCCCCTCCCATACACATCTAGGCTGGCCTGGGCCACTGGGCTCGATTATTAGCATTAAACCTAAGACCTAGTTTTGTGGAAGCAGTGTAGGTAACCCTATTAAGCGCTGTTAAACCCCACTGATTTTCATGGGAAGAACTAAAGCGTGATCCTTTACCTGGGAGTAAGCTTGGTTGCTGGCAATGGGGCTTGCTTCTGAGTAAACCCTCCAAAGGTTTGCCACCACTGACCTATAATGATTTATCCAGCCTTTTTAGTGGTCAAAATACTTCACATCCATTATCTGAGGAGGAGGGTTTTTAGCTCGGACAGAAAAATGAAGTGCTTAGAGTTAAGCGGAATATGGATGTGTGATACTTTTCAAAATATAATCTGGAAATCAACATGCGTAGCTGACACAATTGCATTAACAATTCAATTTTGTTTGAAGTCAACCGAAAATGTGACACTTCACAGAGATACCAAAGTTCACCATCAGCATGACACCTTCTGATTTCCACAGGTTTCTCTGCTGGAAGATGTTGTGCTCCTAATAGCATAGCAGGGACACGTGGCGACCCACAGGGACGCTGAGCTGCCGGAGAGGGTGAGTAGCACAAACTGTGACCATCACATACCTCAATCGCCTCCCATTTGATAATGGGATGAAAAAAACCCCCACTGAGTCATTAAGAGGCAACGAAGTGAATGGCATCATTACATGGGCCCATGTGATCCCTATACTCATACTTTGATGAATCAAGCCCTTTGTGTGGCTGGAGACAGAGATTCCACAAATAGCAACTACTGAATCCATACTTGCTTACTCCCAGCCGCACCCCATCCTTGACACACAATTGCTTTTCTTTTTCCTCTCATAACTAAGTACGCTTCATCAGTCAAGGCCTAAATAAGGAGATGGGTCAAGCCCGCCCTGCAGGGCTTTCCAGTGAGCCCGGCATGTCAACAATCCATAGGACTCCATTCTCCTCCTTTGGTAGCTCAGCCAATTCTTCTGTGTAAGTCAATGTAGGGCAAAGGGCTCTTTATCTGTTTCCATTCTAGAGTCAGCAGAAGTTGAGAGTTTGGCAGTAGCCTTAGCAACCTCCAGGTGAAGTCAGGAAATTTCCCGGAATTACAAGCCATCTCACAAGAACATAAGAACGAGCCTGCTGGATCAGACCAGAGTCCATCTAGTCCAGCACTCTGCTACTCGCAGTGGCCCACCAGGTGCCTTTGGGAGCTCACATGCAGGATGTGAAAGCAATGGCCTTCTGCTGCTGCTGCTCCCGAGCACCTGGTCTGCTAAGGCATTTGCAATCTCAGATCGAGGAGGATCAAGATTGGTAGCCAGAGATTGACTTCTCCTCCATAAATCTGTCCAAGCCCCTTTTGAAGCTATCCAGGTTAGTGGCCATCACCACCTCCTGTGGCAGCATATTCCAAACACCAATCTCCCGCTTTGTGGGAAGAAGTGTTTCCTTTAACTAGCCCTAATTCTTCCCCCCAGCATTTTCAATGTATGCCCCCTGGTTCTAGTATTGTGAGAAAGAGAGAAAAATTTCTCTCTGTCAACATTTTCTACCCCATGCATAATTTTATAGACTTCAATCAAATCCCCCCTCAGACTTCAGAGGTCAGTGCCCCTACATAAAAGAGCAATTTGGCGGGCGGATTCCACGGCATTTTCCCTACTGAAATCCCTTCCCTCCACAACCCCCCCTTCCCCAGGCTCCATACCCAAATAACCAAGAATTTCTCAGCACAAGTTGGCAACTCTCTTTGGCAGAATCCCACCTCCTTTTATGTACCTCTGTGGCTCACTTTGGGTTTCTCTCAGTTAACAGAGAATTTGCCGCCCCAAAGTTTGTTGGCCAAACTGTATGTTGTGTGGGAGATATGTGATTGGTTATTCGGATGTTTTCATAACACTGCAAAGCAGTGGAGGGTGGAGATTTTAATTGAGGTTGGTGTTTCGAGCAGCCCCTCTGCCATTTTCCTTAATATCAACTCAATGGAGGGTCATTTCTATCAGCCATGGTAGGGGGAAAACACCTAATAATAATGGGTGCCTGTCTTCTGTTTCCTATCCTACTGAAGATCACACTGCCCTGGGAAGAGGGACAAGTTCGACACATACAGGGGTCTACAAACCAACCCCCCTCCCAGCAATGTGTCCCTGATACAAGTTGGGTCAACCCCCTCATCCCAACTGCAGCTTTTTAATATTCAAGAAGACATCAGGCAATCCCATCCCACTGTAATGTGTAATTTGGCCCTCTGTCCCTGTTCACACTGGGCAAGAAGGAGTTAAAAGAGCCCTTTGGCCATTTCTTAGCACACGTGACAACCAGTCAGTGGATGAAGCCGACGGTGCAGAGCCTCCGGTTAGGGTTGCCCGCTCCAGGTGAGGCTGGAGGTTCTCCCAGAATTGCCACTCATTTCCAGATTACAGAGATCAGTCCTCCAGGAGAAAATGGCTGGTTTGGTGGATGGACTCTATGGTAGATCATGGATTGTTGGTGAAATCTATCCCCAGATCCCCCTTTCCACAGCTACCATTCCCAAATCTTCAGGAGTTCCTTATGCCTGCAGTTTGCAACCCAGCAGTGGCGTAGGAGGTTAAGAGCTCGTGTATCTAATCTGGAGGAACTGGGTTTGATTCCCAGCTCTGCCGCCTGAGCTGTGGAGGCTTATCTGGGGAATTCAGATGAGCCTGTACACTCCCACACACGCCAGCTGGGTGACCTTGGGCTAGTCACAGCTTCTCGGAGCTCTCTCAGCCCCACCTACCCCACAGGGTGTTTGTTGTGAGGGGGGAAGGGCAAGGAGATTGTAAGCCCCTTTGAGTCTCCTACAGGAGAGAAAGGGAGGATATAAATCCAAACTCTTCTTCTTCTTCTCCGTTCTTTGCTTAATGCAAAACATAGCCCAGTTGCTGACTGGTCTAGTATACTAGACCAATGTGATCATAGCAAGGGGAAAGGGACTCAGCCATGTCCAGAGAGTCTTATTTACATCCGGGCTGTTTCCAGGCATCTGTTTTGCATGAGTCGCAGCCTAGTTTGAACAAGGCACTGTTTGTTTATTTGTCAAGTTCTATATCTTGCCCCTCTCCTTTCGGGCTTGGGGTGGCGTACGACAATATTAAAACAATTAAAACATTAAAACAGAACAAAGCCCCACGGGCGAATTCTTTCGTCCTGCTAGCGTGAAGTTTCGACGGATGGATGAACCGTACGGAAAAGACAGAGACTCTCATTTTGTGCATTAACGACTGTCACTAATCATATCAGACCATGCTTTGCTTTTGAAGGGAACGTTTCACCAAGTTTCTGTTCTGGGGCTGCCTTTGAAGTGCAAAAGAACTGCAGTTCAGTTCTTCAGAAGGCAGGATTACCATACACCTGAGCACAGGATGGCTTATCCCAGGGGTGTCATACACATCTGTTAGGAGGGCAGGATGTGACATAAATGTGACTTGGTAGGGCCAGGTCTTGGGGCGATGGTAGCTGCCCTGGCTGGCCCCAGAACAGGACTGGAGAGGGTGTGTGTGACTGCTTGAACTGGTGAGCCTGCAGAGGCATGGGGCATCTGCCTTAAGATGTCTTATCATGCCCATGAGCCAGCTGAGTTCTCCCCCATTCCAAATCTGGGCTGCCAAGCCCACAAGCCTGAAAAGCTCCCTCAAGGGGCCAGATCAGGGGTCTGCAACCTGCGGCTCTCCAGATGTTCATGGGCTACAATTCCCATCAGCCCCTGCCACCATGGCCAATTGGCTGGTGGGAATTGTAGTCCATAACATCTGGAGTGCCAAAGGTTCACCACCACTATCCTAGGACCATACTTAACTAATCAGAGTAGCCAACTGAAGTCTTCCCAATGATTGCAGTGGCCCAAGGGTCTGCAACCTGCAGCTCTCCAGATGTTCATGGACTACAATTGGCCATGGTGGCAGGGACTGATGGGAATTGTAGTCCATGAACATCTGGAGAGCCGCAGGTTGCAGACCCCTGGGCCAGATCCAGTCCCTGGGTCACATGTTTGACACTCCAGCTTATAATCCCCAGCAGCCCAAGTCAAAATCCCAGTTAAACTGGAATACTTAGACTGCAGCTGGTTTATTTCCACCAATGCACAGCAGACCTCTAAACATATTTACTCAAAAGCGACTCCCACCGAGTTCAACAAGATTTATTCCCTAATAATTTTGCTCAGAGCCAAACTAGCGGCACAGCACGTTTTGCAGAACCTGTCCGGGTCGGGGTATGATTTAAAGTGACGGCACCGGAGAGCAGGATGTGGGAAGGCGAGCCTCAGCTCCCACCCCCACACAGAAGAATTCCCAAACCACATTACTGTTCAGCCACTTTCTCCTGCTGAGGCTCTGTGACCAGACATATCCCCTTTCAGAATGGCTCCGACTGGGGGAGAAGGCAGCTGCCTGCTGAAGCGGTTGTTTACCATCCTATCTCCAGCCCCAGCTTCAGAAGGAACAGACAGGACTCAGGTGGGATCTATCACAGCCATGTCTAACTGGACCCTTTGGACTTCAGTCTTCAAAAATGGAAGCTGGTTTGAGGAGTCCACTATGCCCTGGGCCTAGAGGCCTAGCAAGGGGGGAAAGTGCGCGGTACACTGGTACATCCTCCGCCCCCGTCACGCACCCCCCTTCTTGGAGCTACGCCTTTGCCTGGGCCTGATGACAACTCTGCAGAAAGTCCTAGGACTGTGGTGGTGAACCTTTGGCACTCCAGATGTTATGGACTACAATTCCCATCAGCCCCTGCCAGCATGGCCAATTGGCTGATGGGAATTGTAGTCCATAACATCTGGAGTGCCAAAGGTTCACCCCCACTGTCCTAGGACCATACTTAACTAATCAGAGTAGCCAACTGAAGTCTTCCCAATGATTGCAGAGGTGCCTCAAACCAATCAAGTGGGATTTTACATGAGCAATGGATCTCTCCTTCGTAGGCATCTGGCACTTCCGATGCTGAGGACTGCCACCCATCAGCCCCGCCAAAGTACGGCCAATTGTATGGGCTCATGGGAATTGTAGTCCATAACATCTGGAGTGCCAAAGGTTCGCCACCACTGTTCTAAACCAATGCCTTTCATTTCCCACCCTTGGCCAGCTTGGGTGTCGGGGGGGTGGGGGGGTTGCCTCTTGGATAGAGTGATTTCGCAAGGAACAAAGAGGAATTCGCCCCCACCTCGAGGGAAAATATCATATCGGGCACTTCTGAGCAGGCTGTAAAACAGCATTCTTACAAATTTCCTTAGCAGTAAATCTCACTGACCTGACAACAACCCTTTTTTTCTTTCAGAGCTACTGGTTTTATGTAAATTCAAATATCTTTATTGATCAACTGGGTCTCATACAATTGCTCAACAATGATTTCTTGAACCAGGTAGCAGTTGTAATCTTGAGCAGCTTGTAGAAGAGGCTGCAGTCATGCCGAGGAGCCGGCTTGTGCCAAACAGATAAAATTTTGTCTAATTTGTGCCTGAGCGAGGTCTTTCTTTTTTTGATAGCCCCGTGTAAGCTGACAGACTCCCTTCCCACAACCTTCGGAAGGGACATTATCGCCAGCCCTGACCCAGGAACCAGGCAGGAGGCAACTGTTTAAAAATAATCCTTTTATTTGTGAAGGAAGGAAATTAGATCTGCAGTTGTCCAGAGAGGATGATAAAGCATATGGAGAATCTAGACCTTTTTCTCTTTACAGAGATACATTTCAGAGCGGAAATGCCCTTCCATCCCATTTCCTGTTTCTTTTAAAACATAAACACCCTATTTCCAAATGCTTCTGTCTCCTAAGCCAGCTCAACAAGTATTTGCTGGATGTCTTATAAAGCTTTGTGGGAAACGACAAAGAATTAGCAAATATCTGTAATGAGCTAAGACATGCCATGACTGTTATAATAAAAACAATACATGACCCAGACAGGATGGGATTTAGTTTTCCTTTTTGAAAGAAGTCCATTCTACGTATTTCTCCACAAAGGGTTCTGAATTAGCAACGCC